>NC_053027.1:380972184-381257065 GCF_003073215.2 Triticum urartu | reverse complement strand
AAGATAATAGGACTATCATGCGTGGGTGCAATAGCAACAATTTCATGTTTAACATAAGGAACTATAGCAAGTTCATCTTCATAAGCATAATTCATATTGGCATCTTGGACACAAGCATAGCAAGCATCATCAAAAAGGGATATTTCAAAAGAATTAACGGGATCATAGCAATTATCATAGCATTCATCCTTCGGTAAGCATGAAGGGGAACTAAACAATGTATGATTTGAAGAGTTACTCTCATTAGAAGGTGGGAACGGGTGATCAATCCGCTCTTCCTCCTTTTGTTCTTCGCTCTCCTCCTCATCTTTGTCATCCAATGAGCTCATAGTTTCATCAACTTCTTCTTCCATAGATTCCTGCAAAATATTAGTCTCTTCTTGGACAGCGGACACTTTCTCAATAAGTGCATTAATATCGGAATTGTATTCATAATTCTCATAGCAATATTTAAGGATAGCTAATTTTCAGGTCTATAAACCAGATCATCAAAATCTTCAAACTCTTTAAACATAGATTCAATTTCATAAGCACCCATAAAAGCAACAAATTCTTCTATTTGTTCCACATCATAGTAATCATATATACCATTAGAATAACAAGCTAAGGTTTTATTATCATTAAATTCGCATAAAAATGGAAGGTGTCGAGCCTTCATCCTAGAGCAACAAGTATAATCATATCTCAAGCATAGTTGCCTAGCATACGAATTCAATATATGAATTTGATCCCATAATAGTTTCCCTTTTTGTGTCAAGAGGTAATCCCTAAAGTATTCACGTTGATCCAACGTTACTCCCATTACATAATTGAATGGGGTTTTCTCAGGATTATTAAAGTAGTACATAATATCTTTCACATAACCAGCATCGAGGATTTTAGGAGGTTCCCCATCTCCATGAGTAGCAAGTACACCTAATTTTTTTGGTATTTCATGTTCCATATCTATAACTAAAGATAAAGAACAACTAACAACAGCAAATAAAAATTACTTAGTGATAAAGAAAACAAGCACACATGAGAATATTCACCCCACGCTATTGCTCCCCGGCAACGGTGCCAGAAAAAGGTCTTGGTAACCCACAAGTATAGGGGATCGCAACAGTTTTCGATAAGTAAGAGTGTCGAACCCAACGAGGAGCTAAAGGTAGAACAAATATTCCCTCAAGTTCTATCGACCACCGATACAACTCTAAGCACGCTTGATGTTCGCTTTACCTAGAACAAGTATGAAACTAGAAGTACTTTGTAGGTGTTGTTGGATAGGTTTGCAAGATAATAAAGAGTATGTAAATAAAAAGTAGGGGATGTTTAGATAAGAACACAACTAAGTTAGTTTTAGTAAAGAGCTTTTTGTTACGAGAAAGTTATTTGTCCCTAGGCAATCGATAACTAGACCGGTAATCATTATTGCAATTTTATTTGAGGGAGAGGCATAAGCGAACATACTTTCTCTATTTGGATCATATGCACTTATGATTGGAACTCTAGCAAGCATCTGCAACTACTAAAGATCATTAAGGTAAAACCCAACCATAGCATTAAAGCATCAAGTCCTCTTTATCCCATACGTAACAACCCCCTTACTTGGGTTTGTGTTTAAGTCACTCACGCAACCCGCTATAAGCGAATCATGAACGTATTGCAACACCCTACAGCGGGAATCCCTCACGCTTGCGCGACATGGAGAGCACCATAGGACAGCACCAATAATAAAACATGCAACTCAAACCAATCTTGATCATCAAATAGCCCATAGGACAAAATGGATCTACTCAAACATCATAGGATAGCCATACATCATTGGGAAATAATATATAGCATTGAGCACCATGTTTAAGTAGAGATTACAGAGGGTAAGAGAGAGGTTACACCGCTGCATAGAGGGGGGAAGAGTTGGTTATGATGGCGGTGAAGTTGTTGGTGAAGATTGCGGTGATGATGATGGCCTTGGTGGCACTCTGGTGCCACCGGAAGCGAGGGAGAGAGAGCCCCCCTCCTTCTTCTTCTTCCTTGACCTCCTCCCTAGGTGGGAGAAGGGTTTCCCCTCTGGTCCATGGCCTCCATGGTGTGGGAGGGGCGAGAGCCCCTCCGAGATTGGATCTGACTCTCTGTCTCTCTCTGTTTATGCGTTCTCATATTCTTCCCTTTCACCGTTTCTTATATTCCCGGAGATCCGTAACTCCGATTGGGCTGAAATTTTAACACGATTTCTATCCAGATATTAGATTTTTTGCGGCGAAAGAAGGGCATCAACTGCCTTACGGGGTGGCCACGAGGGTCAGGGGCGCGCCTGCCCCCCTGGGGCGCGCCCCCTGCCTCGTGGCCCCCTCGGGCACCGTCTCGCGTGGATTTTTCTTTCCAAAAATCATATATATTCCAAAAAACTCCCCATCATTTTTTATCCTGTTTGGACTCCGTTTGATATGGATATTCTGCGAAACAAAAAACATGCAACAAACAGGAACTGGCACTGGGCACTGGATCAATATGTTAGTCCCAAATATAGTATAAAAAGTTTCCAAAAGTATATGAAAGTTGTAGAATATTGGCATGGAACAATCAAAAATTATAGATACGACGGAGATGTATCAGATGACATGCTAGCAGTGGTCTCTCCCACATAAAACTTGCTATCGGTCTAGTAACGTAGTCAATTGCTTAGGGACAATTTCGCAACTCCTACCACCACTTTTCCACACTCCCTATACTAACTTTATTGCTTCTTTAACTAAAACAGGCCCTAGTTTTTATTTACGTGCTCTTTATTATCTTGCAATCCTATCCAAAAACACCTACAAAGTACTTCTAGTTTCATACTTGTTTTAGGTAAAGCGAACGTTAAGCGTGCGTAGAGTTGTATCTGTGGTTGATAGAACTTGAGGGAATATTTGTTCTACCTTTAGCTCCTCGTTGGGTTCGACACTCTTACTTATCTAAAGAGGCTACAATTGATCCCCTATTCTTGTGGGTTATCAGAAATCCAACTGTCTTGGCCAAACACTCTACTAAACAGGAGTTCATTCAAAAACGGAAAGTGAGATTTGATGTCGCCCACTATTCTCAATTGAGCAGTAGAGAAGTACTCTCTGGCTACCTCAACCAAGTACACACCAGCCGCGATCTTGAAATCAATATGGTGAAGCAGATGCATCAAAAATATGAGGTATGAATTCCGGCTTAAGTACATGATGCATATCCTGTCAGCCCCCAAGTCTACTGTGTATAATAGAATTGAGTATGATGTAGACTTTAAAATAGCAATGAATATAAAGCATCTTTGGTAAAAAAAGTCGTCTTTCACTTAAACTGGATTTTAATGATCAACATTGCATCCATAGCCCCCAAGGGCCGGTTTAGTCATCATGAATGAACCGGTACTTATCATTGTTTTAAAGATCAAAACTTACTCATATAGCCTCTATGAACTGTCTGTGTTTGTCTGCGGTACTGCCGGGTCATCATAAAGTAGTAATGAAATATGAGCAAATATGCATTAGCCCCCAAGTGTTAAGTACTGTTGCTTGCAAAGTGCATGGGACTTGGTCATATAAGCCGTTGTAGGAAGAACTCTTCAGTAGGCATTAGCCCCCAAGTGCCAAGTGTTGTTGCCTGTAGAATACTTGGGACTTATATTCCTGTAACCTGGATATAAATGTGTTTGTAACTCTGTGTTTTTACAAGACGCCACTGCTGAACTTCAATCACAATTAGCTGATGCAAATACCCGGCTAGAGAATCGAGAATCTGAGACCCGGAAAGCGGATTCAAAATTCCAATTTAGCGTGGCTGAAACGGAAAAACTGAAATCCAGTTTTGAGGCTGAAAGAAATGCCTGGGCTAAGGAAAAGACTGCTTTGACGCAGCAGGCTGAGAAAGCTAAAGCGGCTCTTCAAGAGGTGACCACTGAGCTTACTGGTTTAAAGTACCATGTATCCTAGATGGTTTCTGCTATCTTTGGTGAGTCGCCATACCAACATTCAACTTGAATCTCTTTATTTCATATTATAAACCGCCACTGATTATTCCACAATTGTTATATAGGTTCAAGGAGCAGCAATCTTAGTCAAGATACGCTGGTGAAGCTAAAAGCCGTATATACGCTTGTTGAATAGCTGTATACTGGAGCTCAACGCATGCTAGCCACAATTTCACCAACAAATCAAGGACCCAATCTGTTTAGCGACATCTTGAAAAAATTGTCAATTCTGCCTGCAAGGATTCAGGAGATCAAATGGCCATGTGCAAGAGCCGGTGCCATGACGGTCTTGAGCCATGCTAAGGCATGGGTACTAGAGCTAGACCCGGATGAGGTAGCTACTGGGTATCCAAGTTTGAAGGAAGATGGTACTGCTTTTGATCAGAAGGACTTCGCTGCCTGCGTGAAGGAAATACGTTCTGTGGCGACTTTGATTGCTGATGAGATAAATCTATCCAAGTATCAACCGGCTTATGATGCAGAGAATCAAAAGAAACCCACGCCGGCTTATAAAGTGATGGATCTGATTCCTCCAATTCGTAAGCATACTTTCACCCCTGAAGTTGACCCATCGAATCTTATTGATGATGAAGCTGAATTCCATGCCTTACGTGGCATTAATTGGTCATCACCAAACTTCCAGACGGCAGAGGAGGACGAAGAACCGGAAAAGGATGATCCAGAAGATTCAAGTCACCAAGACCTAGAAGATTGATCTGTTGGGCGGTTCAAATATTTGAACTTTTGGAAAACACTTGATCTTTTTGGCTCACTGAGTCATGTAATAGGCTAGTAAAACTTTGATCTATCATGACATCGTGCGCGTCTTTGCTTTGTACCACACCGTTTGATCCGCCATTTGAAGAGTGTATCCCTTTATGCTTATGATAACGTCAATTTGTGCAGATGAGATTTTATCATTACCCTGCACACAAGTAAATCACAATTGCCCTGGCGGTTTACCGCGGGCGGGTCATAATACCCCATATAAAACCACTAGTGATGAAAATAATTTATTACCAGGGCCGGTACAATCATGATAAAAAGAATATCATACCTGTAATTGAAAACAGCCAGCTTACTGATAACCCACAAGTATAGGGGATCGCAACAATTTTCGAGGGTAGAGTATTCAACCCAAATTTATTGATTCGACACAAGGGGAGCCTAAGAATATTCTCAAGTATTAGCAGCTGAGTTGTTAATTCAACCACACCTGGGAACTTAATATCTGCAGCAAGGTATTTAGTAGCGAAGTAATATGATAGTAGTGGTAACGGTAGCAAAAGTAATATTTTTGGTTCTATAGTGATTTTAACAGTAGCAACAGAAAAGTATATAAGCGAAGAACAAAATATGAAAAGCTCGTAGGCATTGGATCAGTGATGGATAATTATGTCGGATGCGATCAATCATGCAACAGTTGTAACATAGGGTGACACAGAACTAGCTCCAGTTCACCAATGTAATGTATGCATCTATTTCGAATATAGTCATACGTGCTTATGGAAAAGAACTAGCATGACATCTTTTGTCCTACCCTCCCGTGGCAGCAGGGTCCTATTGGAAACTAAGGGATATTAAGGCCTCCTTTTAATAGAGTACCGGACCAAAGCATTAACACATAGTGAATACATGAACTCCTCACACTACGGTCATCACCGGTAAGTATCCTGATTATTGTCACTTCGGGGTTAATGGATCATAACACATAATAGGTGACTATAGACTTGCAAGATAGGATCAAGAACTCACATATATTCATGAAAACATAATAGGTTCAGATCTGAAATCATGGCACCCGGGCCCTAGTGACAAGCATTAAGAATAGAAAAGTCATAGCAACATCAATCTCAGAACATAGTGGATACTAGGGATCAAACCCTAACAAAACTAACTCGATTACATGATAAATCTCATCCAACCCATCACCGTTCAGCAAGCCTACGATGGCATTACTCACGCACGGCGGTGAGCATCATGAAATTGGTGATGGAGGAAGGTTGATGATGACGATGGCGACGGATTCCCCTCTCCGGAGCCCCGAACGGACTCCAGATCAGCCCTCCCGAGAGAGATTAGGGCTTGGCGGCGGCTCCGTATCGTAAAACGTGATGAATCCTTCTCTCTGATTTTTTTCTCCTCGAACACGAATATATAGAGTTGGAGTTGAGGTCGGAGGAGCACCAGGGGGCCCACAAGGCAGGGGGCGTGCCCAGGGGGTAGGCGCGCCCCCACCCTCGCGGACAAGGTGTGGGCCCCCTGGCCTTGATTCTTTTGCCGGTATTTTTTATATATTCCAAAAATAATCTCCGTTGATTTTTAGGTCATTCCAAGAACTTTTATTTCTGCACAAAAATAACACCATGGCAATTCTGCTGAAAACAGCATCAGTCTGGGTTAGTTCCATTCAAATCATGCAAGTAAGAGTCCAAAAAAAGGGCGAAAGCATTTGGAAAAGTAGATACGACGGAGACGTATCAACTCCCCCAAGCTCAAACATTTGTTTGTCCTCAAGCAATTCAGTTGATAAACTGAAAGTGATAAAGAAAAACTTTTACAAACTCTGTTTGCTGTTGTTGTTGCAAATATGTAAAGCCAACATTCAAGTTTTCAGCAAGGATTATGAACTAACCATATTCACAATAACACTTAGGTCTCCTGTTTACTCATATCAATGGCATAATCAACTAGCGAGCAATAATAATAAATCTCGGATGACAACACTTTCTCAAAACAATCATAATATGATATAACAAGATGGTATCTCGCTAGCCCTTTTTGAGACTGCAAAACATAAATGCAGAGCACCTTTAAAGATCAAGGACTGACTAGACATTGTAATTCATGGTAAAAGAGATCCAGTCAAGTCATACTCAATGTAAACTAACAATAATACATGCAAATGACAATGGTGCTCTCCAATTGGTGCTTTTTAATAAGAGGATGATGACTCAACATAAAAGTAAATGGATAAGCCCTTCGCAGATGGAAGCAGGGATTTGTAGAGGTGCTAGAGCTTGATTTTGAAATAGAGATGAATAATATTTTGAGCGGTATACTTTCATTGTCAACCTAACAACCAAGAGATCTCGATATATTCCATGCTACACACATTATAGATGGTTCCCAAGAAGAATGGTAAAGTTTATACTCCCCCACCACCAACAAGCATCAATCCATGGCTTTCCCAAAACAACGGGTGCCTCCAACTAACAACAATCCTGGGGGAGTTTTGTTTGCAATTATTTTGATTTGATTTGAGCATGGGACTGGGCGTCCCGGTGACCAGCTATTTTCTCGTGAGTGAGGAGCGGAGTCCACTCCTGTTGAGGATAACCCGCCTAGCATGGAGGATACAGACAGCCCTAGTTGATACATGAGCTATTCCAGCATAAAAACAGAATGTTTATTTGAAGGTTTAGAGTTTGGAACATACAAATTTACTTGGAACGACAGGTAGATACCGTATATAGGAAGGTATGGTGGACTCATATGGAATAACTTTGGGCTTTATGGAATTGGATGCACAAGCAGTATTCCCGTTTAGTACAAGTGAAGGCTAGAAAGAGACTGGGAAGCGACCAGCTAGAGAGCGACAACAGTCATGAACATGCATTAAAATTAATCAACGCCGAATGCAAGCATGAGTAGGATATAATTCACCATGAACATAAATATCGTAGAGGCTATGTTGATTTGTTTCAACTACATGCGTGAACATGTGCCCAGTCAAGCCACTCGAATCGTTCAAAGGAGGATACCACCCTATCATACCACATCACAACCATTTTAATAGCATGTTGGCATGCAAGGTAAACCATTATAAACTCCTAGCAAATTAAGCATGGCAAAAGAAACTATAATCTCTAATTGTCATTGCAAACATGTTTCATTCATAATAGGCTGAATCAGGAATGATGGACTAATCATATTTACAAAAACAAGAGAGGTCGAGTTCATACCAGCTTTTCTCATCTCAATTAGTTCATCATATATCGTCATTATTGCCTTTCACTTGCATGACCGAATAGTGTGGATAATAATAATAGTGCACGTGCATTGGACTAGGCTGGAATCTGCAAGCATTCAATTCAAGGGAGAAGACAAGATAATATTGGCTCTTTGTTAGATCCACAATAATGCATATAAGAGCCACTCAACAATTTCATCATGGTCTTCTCCTCTCGACCCCCCAAAGAAAAGAAAATAAACAAAACTATTTACACGGGAAAGCTCCCAACGAGCAAAAGAAGAACAAGAAATCTTTTGGGGTTTTCTTTTTAATTACTGCTACTAAAGGCATGGAAAGTAAACTAACTAAAAGCTACAACCAATTTTTTGTTTGTTTTTCTTAAGATTTTTCAAACACACAAGAAGAAATCTTAAAAACAAAATAAACTAGCATGGATGATACAATGAAAAAGTATGAGCACCGACAATTGGCATGATTGTGTGAACATGAATGTAATGTCAGTGAGAAATACGTACTCCCCCAAGCTTAGGCTTTTGGCCTAAGTTGGTCTATGCCCATGGATCAAAATTATAGCTGGGGTCGTACTGAGAAGGGTCCTCAGATTGCCACTGGTTGGCAATATCCTCCAAATTCCACTGATAAACAGACAGATGGTGAGGATCGGATGGTGGCTCCGGCTCAGGCTCTGGAGCTGACATCTGGCCCCGGTACGCATTAATGGCCTCAGGCAAAATGAAGTGTGTGCCTAAAAATATGTTAAACAAAGAGGGCGCAGGCAAGGTAATAATCTCACAATAATTTTTACCAAATATTAATTTGTACTTAAGTATCTTATTCTTATCCTTAACAATAAACTCATGTGCTACCATACTCTTATAATCTAGAACAATAGGAGGCAGCAACTTTTCCTCTTTCTCAAAATGCCTGATAGGTATGTTAAAGTGTGCAGCAAGGCGCAAGGCAAAGATACCTCCGAGGACGGGGCCCTTTGTACGGTTCAAATTTAACCGTTTAGCAACAATAGCGCCTAAACTGAAAGTAGTATCACAATACATGGCATGGCGCAAAATAACAATATCAGGGGCACTAAGGTTTCCGCAGTTCCCACGACCAATTAAACATATACTAGCAAATATTGTGAAGTAACGCATAATAGGAAAATGTATGCTAGTGATTCTTGCATCGGAAACCTTTCTAGTTTCCCCTACAGCAATCGTATCGATAAACCCTTCCCAATCATTACGATGCGGTTCCTCGACGCTGCCCGCAAAGGGTATCAAACAGACTCGGCAAAAAACATAAAGTGACATCTCCTTATGCTCATCATGTAAATAAAATTCCATCGAAGGTGGCGATCTCCAAGCATGGAAATGAAACTTTTGCACAAAAATATTGGTGAGTAAGAGATACTGTTCACGCTGGTCGTGGAGGAAGGCGGTGAGGCTTGCATTCTCAGCCAAATAATAAAAATCTTCATAAATCCCGGCTTCTCTCAAGAAATCATCACAAGGCCATTCACACGGCTGAACCTCCGTAGTACGAGGGAGATTATACTTGGGCTTCTTATTCTCTTCAATTTGCTTATCCTTCGAGCTTCGGCTCGATGAGCCCCTCAAAAATCTCTTCATCTTTTTCTGAAATTTTCTGAAATTTTTAGTAACTTAAAATAAAAGTGAACCAAACTCAACAAGATTGATAGAAAATACTCCTACAAGTGCCTAGAGGCCATATCATGCATTAAAACTACTTTTGAACACATAAATTTGACATGCAAACTCAAGAATAGGGCAACCTAAGCAGCAAAAATTTGCAATAAATAAAGCACTAGAACAAAAACTAATTGGACCATGGGAGGTGTCGCATACCAAAGAACAATCCCCCGAAGCAGTTTTGTGAATGGAACTTTGAGCAAGGAGATCGAAAATGGCAGCAAGATGAGCAAGAACTCGGGTTTGAGCTGGCTAGTGATTTTTTCTGGAGCAAGACAAAGTGTGTGGGTGCAAGGATAAGTGGAGGGGACCCATGTGGGGTCCACGAGGCAGGGGCGGGCCCAGGGGGTGGGCGCGCCCTCCACCCTCGTGGGCACGTGGCTGTTCCCCCTGCTGTGTTCTCAGTGCCTAAAATCCTCAAATATTCTTGAAAAAAATCATATTTCATTTTCAGGGCATTTGGAGAACTTTTATTTTCGGGGTATTTTTTATTGCAAGGATAATTCAGAAAATAGACAAAAAAAACTATTTTTACTTTATTTAAGAAAAATAACAAAAAGTAAAAAGAGGGTACAGAAAGTTGTGCTTTCTAACTTCATCCATTTCATGCTCATCAAAAGGAATCCACTAACAAGGTTGATCAAGTCTTGTTAACAAACTATTTTCGAATAACATGAAACCAGAGAATTTTCGAATAACACTAGGTTACCTCAACGGGGATATGCATGTCCCCAACAATAAGAATATCATATTTCTTCTTGACAGAGAGGAAATTCAAAACCTCCAATAGTGATCGTTGAAAATTTTCCAATAGAATTAATACTATGGACTTGAGGTTGTTTCCTCCGAAAGTGTACCGTATGCTCATTACCATTGACATGAAAAGTGACATTGCCTTTGTTGCAATCAATAACAGCCCCTGCAGAATTCAAAAAGGGTCCACCAACGATAATCGACATACTATCGTCCTCGGGAATATCAAGAATAACAAAGTCCGTTAAAATAGTAACGTTTGCAACCACAACAGGTACATCCTCACAAATACCGACAGGTATGGCGGTTGATTTATCAGCCATTTGCAAAGATATATCAGTAGGTGTCAACTTATTCAAATCAAGTCTACAATATAAAGAGAGAGGCATAACACTAACACCGGCTCCAAGATCACATAAAGCAGTTTTAACATAGTTTCTTTTAGTAGAGCATGGTATAGTTGGTACTCCGGGATCTCCTAGTTTCTTTCGTATTCCACCCTTAAAAGTGTAATTAGCAAGCATGGTGGAAATTTCAGCTTCCGGTATCTTTATTTTATTTGTAACAATATCTTTCATGTATTTAGCATAAGAATTCATTTTAAGCATATCAATCAAACGCATACGCAAAAAGATAGGTCTAATCATTTGAGCAAAGCGCTCAAAATCCTCATCATCCTTTTTCTTGGATGGTTTAGGAGGAAAAGGCATGGGTTTCTGAACCCATGGTTCTCTTTCTTTACCGTGTTTCCTAGCAACAAAGTCTCTCTTATCATAATGTTGATTCTTTGATTGTGGGTTTTCAAGATCAACTACAAGTTCAATTTCCACATCATTATTATTGCTAGGTTGAGCATCAACATGAACATCATCATTAACATTATCACTAGGTTCATGTTCCTTACCAGATTGTGTTTCAGCATCAGAAATAGAAATGTCATTGGGATTCTCAGGTGTGTCAACAACAGGTTCACTAGAAGCATGCAACGTCCTATCATTTTTTATTTTCTTCCTTTTAGAAGAACTAGGTGCATCAACATTAATTCTCTGAGAATCTTGCTCAATTCTCTTAGGGTGGCCCTCTGGATACAAAGGTTCCTGATTCATTTTACCCCCTCTAGTCATAACTCTAACAACATTATCATTTTTATTATTATTTAATTCATTGAGCAAATCATTCTGAGCTTTAAGTACTTGTTCTACTTGAGTGGTAACGATAGAAGCATGTTTACTAATAAGTTTAAGTTCACCTTTAACTCTAGACTTATAATCACTCAAGTGTTCAATCATATCAGCATTGCGTTTCAATTGTGTACCAACATAAGCATTGAAGTTTTCTTGTTTAACAATAAAATTATCAAACCCATCTAAGCATTGGCTAGCAGACTTATAACGAGGGATATCACCTTCATCAAATCTATAGAGAGAATTTACCTTTACTACCTGTGTTGGGTTATCAAGACCACGTATTTCTTCAATAGGTGGTAAATTCTTCACATCTTCAGCTTTAATACCTTTTTCTTTCATAGATTTCTTTGCCTCTTGCATATCTTCAGGACTGAGAAATAGAATACCCCTTTTCTTTGAACTTGGATTAGGAGTTGGTTCAGGAAGTGTCCAATTATTTTCATTAGTCAACATAATATTCAATAGTAATTCAGCTTGATCAACAGTTCTTTCCCTGAAAACACAACCAGCACAACTATCCAGGTAGTCTCTGGAAGCATCGGTTAGTCCATTATAAAAGATATCAAGTATTTCATTCTTCTTGAGAGGATGATCAGGCAAAGCATTAAGTAATTGGAGAAGCCTCCCCCAAGCTTGTGGGAGACTCTCTTCTTCAATTTGCACAAAATTATATATTTCCCTTAAAGCAGCTTGTTTCTTATGAGCGGGGAAATATTTAGTAGAGAAGTAATAAATCATATCCTGGGGACTACACACACAACCAGGATCAAGAGAATTAAACCATGTTTTAGCATCACCTTTTAATGAGAACGGAAACAACTTAAGGATAAAGTAATAGCGAGTTTTCTCATCATGAGTGAACAGGGTGGCTATATCATTGAATTTAGTAAGATGTGCCTCAATAGTTTCAGATTCATAGCCATAAAAAGGATCAGATTCAACCAAAGTAATTAACTCAGGATCGACAGAGAAATCATAATCCTTATCAGTAATAAAGATAGGTGAAGTAGCAAAAGAAAGGTCATATTTCACTCTAGCATTCAAAGACTTTTCTTTAAGCTTAGCTAATAATTTCTTAAGATCTGATCTATCATTGCAAGCTAAGAAGTCTCTAGCAGTTTATTCATCCATAACATAACCCTCAGGCACAACAGGCAATTCATATCTAGGGGGAGAATCTTCATCATCACTTTCATCAATATTATCAGTTTCAATAATTTCATTCTCTCTAACCCTAGCAAGTTGTTCATCAAGAAATTCACCTAGTGGCACAGTATTATCCAGCATAGAAGTAGTTTCATCATAAGTATCATGCAGAGTAGAAGTGGCATCATCAATAACATGCGACATATCAGAATGTATAGCAGGTGTAGGTGTCGCAAGTTTACTCAAAACAGAAGGTGAATCAAGTGCAGAGCTAGACGGGAGTTCCTTACCTCCCATCGTAGTTGAGGGAAAAATATTGGTTCTTTGATCTTTCAAGTTCTTCATAGTGAGCAGCAGATATAAATCCCAAGTGACTCAAAGAATAGAGCTATGCTCCCCGGCAACGGCGCCAGAAAATAGTCTTGATAACCCACAAGTATAGGGGATCGCAACAGTTTTTGAGGGTAGAGTATTCAACCCAAATTTATTGATTCGACACAAGGGGAGCCAAAGAATATTCTCAAGTATTAGCAGCTGAGTTGTCAATTCAACCACACATGGAAACTTAATATCTGCAGCAAGGTATTTAGTAGCAAAGTAATATGATACACTACAAAAAATACACTTCCGTGATGATACATGTTTGTCACAGTAGGTCGCTTTTTTTTTCATGCATGTACATCCATGACAAATTTATGACAGAATCAAGATAGTCATACATGTGCTGTCGTAGAAGTGTTCGATGCCATTACCAAAATTATCATCACGGAAGTGTCCACTTCCATGACGATAATTCACGTGTCACAGAAGTGCTTTCGTCAAGGGTGACCAACACGTGGCATCCACCGTAATGGAACGTCGTTAAGCTATCGGGACGGGTTTTGGATCCGATAACCCGTTAACAGCCCCGACCAATGGGGATTTTCCATGTGTAAAATCATCATTGGCTAGAGGAAACACGTGTTGGCTCATCGTCGGGACAGATGTCATCCACTCACTGGACAGAAGGTGCCTATGATACATCGACACGTGGCACGGCCCAACAAGTTTAAATGGGCCAGCCCAACTAGAGCCCACAAGATTTTGCGGACCATAATGGGCCGGCCCATCTAAAGGGGCACGAAATTTTGCGGACCATAATGGGCTGGCCCAGCTAAAGGCGCACAAGATTTTGCGGGCCATAATGGGCCGGCCCAGGTAAAGGCCCACGAGATTTTTTTGTGCCATAATGGGCTGGCCTAGGTAAAGGCCCACAAGATTCTTGCGGGTCACAATGGGCCGGCCCAGCTAAAGGCCCACGAGATTTCGCCGACATTAATGGGCCGGCCCAGCTGTAGGCCCACAAGATTTTGAGGACCCTAGTAGGCCGGCCCATTAACTGGCTGCCATGTTTTGGGCCAAATGCCGGCCCATATTTGATCCGGTCCATTAATGGCCTGCCACGCTCCGGGCCTAATAGCGCCCATATGAGATCCGACCCGTTAAAAGCCTACCACGTTCTGGGCCAAATTACGGCCCAGATCAGGTCCGGCCCTTTAAGAGGCTTTGGGCTCAATTATGGCCCATATTAGATTCGGTCCGTCAACTGGACACTATGCTTTTGGGCCCACTTGCTAAAGGCCCACTTAGTAATTCGGCCTGATATTAGTTTTGGCCTATTAAGGGCTCGTCTAACATTTCGGCCCTATATTAAATTCGGCCTGTTAAAAGCCCGTCATATAGTTGGGCCTAACTACGGCCCAGTTTGCATCCGGCCTGCTCGCAGCCGATATCTGATTGGGCCAAACAAGGACCCAGACAATTTTGGCCGGTTAAAAGCCCGTGATTTGATTCGCACAATCATGGGCCGGGGTTCATTTCTGGCTGCTACGTAACTAGTAGGAATTAAGAACAAACCTACTCTATACAATAAAGAAATTACGGCATAGTAACTAAGAATAAACCTACACTACACAATAAAGGATTTAAGGTATATTACATCCACTAGGCATCAAAGTTTGCCACCAGTGATCATAAAGCGCAACGAAGAAGTAGATTACAAAAACTGGGCACCATTGCAGCGTAACAAAATAATACTGAACCGAGACCACTTCCAAGACAGTTCAAGAAAGGTTAGCCTTGCGGGGGAACTGCTGCGCAAGCTGCTGAGCAAGGCTGTGAGACCAGCCTAGCATGTCGGTCATAGCTTCCAGGTGTAGCTGTTTAGCGATGAGGTTCTCATTGGTGTTCTCCGCAATCTTTCTTAGAGATAGGACTTCAACTCGAAGTTGAGTTGCAAAATGCCTTTCTGCTAGAACTTGGGACTGAGGAAGTCGAACTGATTCAGACAACGAATTTTGTGAGCTTGTCTGACTATTAGTCTCAAGTAACTTGAACACTGCATCAAGACAAGACTTTGGGGTTGTCTCGCTATCTTCAAGATGTTTTGCCTTCTTTGCTGCAATATATGTTGGGTTTGTCTCACAGCCTTCAGCAGACTTGTGCATGCCATCAGGCATATCACCCTGAAACAAAGCAGAGAGATGACAGGTTTTGCACGTGTATAAACAAATATGATAACTGTTCTCTCAATTCTATCCAATTTCAAATTAGAAAATAAAGAGTATGTTCAAAATATCAATAGCATAATTTGGCATTGTTCATTATGAGGGGAGCTTCACCACACTACTGGATTACCATGTCAACATAACAAGCATAGATGAAGGGCAAAGAAGATCATTGTATCTATTTTGGATAATGTGCATGGCATGTTGTTCATATCATCAGCCACATCAGTAAGATAAAACAGGAGATGACAAGGTGCAAACGTGGGCTGCTTCACCACACACTGGATTATAGATCCACAAAAACAAGCATACATATAGCGAGTATTAAGTAATGTGCATGGTATGAATAAGGAATTTGGTTTTACAAGTAAAACTTAGAACTTACGGTTCTTACAAACATGCATTTTGGTAGAAACAGCAAACTAAACAGCAGTAAACGATAGGGAGTATGAGAAAATTAAACAGCAGTTGAGGATAAAGGCTTTAGAAGGACTGACTTACATTAACAGTTAACACCGTCTTTATAATGCCCTTCTCCATGGCAAGGGAAGGATAACTCAAGAATTTCAGCACATAATCTTCTTCATAAGCATTGCCTGTACTCTACATTTTCTAGAGAGTAATTATAGATATGATAATACTGGAAGGGATAGAGGATAATGAAGATAAGATGCAGATTGATGCTACATAATCAACTACCAATCCCTGGAAGTACAAGCGTTATAGGACAAAATGTACTGACAAGAGCAATGGGCTACACTTCTGCACTGGCATTGTCTGTGTATTCTACTTGTTGGTAAGATTAAATATAGATCTAATCTTTTTTAGTAAATGGTGGGCGAGGGAGATAAGATGCAGAATGTTACAAAATGAACCAATCCCTCTTCCCATAATACAAGAGTGTTTTGAACACTGGTGTACTGTACAAAACGTTCTTATATTATGGGACGGAGGGAGTAGCTGTTAATGTAAGTACAGTGATAGACCATGTTCAGTCCTTACAAGAGGACAGGAGAGCTAAACCTCTTCAAAAGCATTAGGTTGATTCTAAATTTGTGTAAGAGTCCATACGGATCTTATAATGGCCACCAAATGGACGATTACGAGGCTAACATGTGCAGTGATGCTACATAATGAAACAGCTATGAAAGTAAGTATGGTCATACAGGGCAAGAGGTACTCACAAGAGCAATGCAGTGTGCAGTATAGTTGCGAGATTCTGTGGTCCCTTGAGAACGAATGTTCTTCTGCTAACAGTTTTCATACAAGTGATACATTAAGGCAAATGCAGAAATGTAGTTCAAATTGTGATGTGATATCATAGACAGTACCTTACACTGCAGCCGAGACCAATGTGTAACAAGATTATTCCAGTCACCGTCGGATAAATGTAGCACCGGAGACTTTACAGAAATTTCGTTCAGAGGCTTGCCATCGAAGTGCAATTGCCTCAGGTAGGAACGATACTTCATCAACGAGTGCTTCAAAAGCGCAACCAACCCTTGCTTGTCATCACAATCCAGTTTGCGCCTCACCTATTTAAAAGAATGAAATCTTGTGTCTTCTGTCAGCAGAAACATATGTAGTAATGACCATGAATAACATTAGTACATTACTTACGCGTAAGTTGCGGGGGAAGACTGGAAATTGTTCTGTGTCTGCGGTATAATCTTTCCATGAAGGAAATATGCGCATAAAGTTCCTGACAATAACATAAGCTTCGTCTTCTAAACTGGGAAGAAATGGAATAGGGGTCCTATTTGCTGCAATTGGGGCTCTCTCTGGTTGGAAAAGGGATTTGGCAACTGGATTTGGTGTACTCTTTGCTGGAATGGGGGTTTTGCATCGTACAGCTGGTGCTATGTCAACTAGCATAATCGTATTGTTTGCTGTAGTTGGGGTCTGCTGAGTTGGGGCATCAGAAATGACCAGTGTAGTAGGGCTAGAGTCTGCTAGAGTTGGGGTATTTTGTGGGTCAGGTGATATTTCAACTACACCTAATGGGCTATTTAATTTATCAGGTGCCACTACCTTTTCCAAATACTTTGCTTGTGCTCCTCCACGATCAGCAATCGCCCTCTTCCTTTTGAACGTCTGATACACAAGAACAACATTTGAATGGATAAATATGGTATGATGACAGATGGAATATGTACTAAAAATAGATAGGCAGGGCGTATTCACATACATGATGTGTAAACTAAGCAAGTGGCAGTTCAACAAAGTAGAAGCAATGCAAATCATCAGTTGCAAGATATGTGCGAGCAATGTAACCTTGCAAAGTTAGAGCAAGTACCTTGATGGGTGAATAAGATAGGGCATCTTCCTCTGACTCCTCCACTAGGGAGCTACATTGACTTAGGTCTCCCTCTAGCTCAGAATCACTGTTAGGATCATATTCTGAGCATGAATCTGTAGGTGGAGGGTGTTTGCATTGCATTGCATCCAGATGTGATTTCAGTCCCTTAATGCCAAGTTTGGCAGCCATGGCATTGTTCTGCTTTATTCTTTTCATGCGCACAAGCTCATAATCATTATGATGCTGTTCAGAATCTGAGATTCATGAAAACATAAAAAGTAGTCAGATTATCTATGGAATGCATTGCGGTTTCAACTCGGAGAGTGTCTCCCTATAAACCCCTGCATATGCAAAGTTCACCTCCCCAACCGTGCTGACAAGACCACACACAGAGATACACACCCAAGCAGCGAACATGCATTTTCGAAACTAATTTAGGAACATTTAGCTGACCAATTAAACAACCCTGTTTAATAATATCATATTCGTATTTGAACAACTAAGCTTGTTTAGCTTGATGGGTGTAGCAGTGTTATTATGACACGAAGCATGTATTCTGATTGTATAGTGATCATAAAAGGGGGAAACTCTAAGCATATATTTTTTAGCAAAAGAGGGTTTCCCCTCTGATTTCTATTAAAGAAACCACCACGGAACCAACATGATCAATTAAACCCTAAGCATGATCAATTAAACCGTATTGTAGTTGTGCCATGGCAGATTTGAAGCTACAAACCGGAGAAATGATATTTAGCATCCATTGTTTGCTTCGAACTAAGAACTAAATTCTAAGAGCTGAAAAGAAAGTAGAGTAACCAAGTTAAGATCTATTTTCTGGTTGAGATCAAAAAGTTGAGGAGATATGAAGTACCACCTCTCTTGCGGCGCCGTGTAGGCATCGTAGGTGCGATGGCTGTCGGTGGCGTTGAAGCAGATCTGCAACGGTAGATGGGTGCATCGGGGGATAAGTCCCATTGCAGTGGAAGAGAAGGTCGTGTGAGCGGCCCCAGCAAAGAGGACGATGGCGCCGATGAAGCGAGAGGACGAGATGCAAGGCTATTGGTCCGTCGCCATGGATGAGAAACGTCCATCTCTAGTAGTGGACGACGCGGTCTTGGTAGGCGCTCCGGCATGGTGGAGGACGGTGGCGATGGATGTGGTGGAGGACGGCGGCGATGGATGGGGTGGCGGACGAAGGCTGGTGTGGGAATGGGGTGTTCTAGCGCGGACGGTGTATGAATGGGAAAATGGAGGGAGGTACGGGGAACCATGTTTTTGGGACGCGCCTGTCTGAAATATGGGAAAGTTACGAACTTATCCCCCTTTCAAATTTGGACGTCTCGTCGGTTGGGGATAGGACGGTAATCTCGCATCTCCCAAATATTTGCCGGTAACTATTTCGGGCGAGGAGAGGGTGTTTTGCCGCCCACGGTTGGCTCCCATGGTGTATGAACCGGGCTGACAGGTAGGGCGGTTGTGTCACATCTGATGGAAGTTACACATCCGCCCCTATTTAAAATATTAGCCTACATCTATTTCGGACGAGGAGAGGGTGTTTTGCCGCCCACCATGTATGAATGGGGAATGGAGGGAGAAACAGAGGTCTTTCGGACGAGCTTGAATCAAATGAGTTTTGCCGCCTATGTTTGACGCCCACCGTGTCGGAATGGGCTCAGAGGCGGTCGTGTCACATCTAATTGAAGTTACTAACCTACCCCTATTTTGAGCAGTGGAAATTGGGCTGATGGATTGTCCGTGTAATGGGTAGATAGTAATTTCCATCTCCCAAACACTTGGCTTCGGGCAGCCGATGTGGGAGTGGACATTTTGCTGTTTCTTTCGAATTTTCGGACAATAAGCATCCACGTTTACCCTGGCAACTAAATTCGAATCCATTTTGTATTCCTATATGCATCTTTATAAATCATTCTATGTGTTTTTATATATCTTGAAAAGGACGACAAAGATGTATTCCACTGTCATATGTGAATATGGTTTACAAATGCCGATACTCAAATTCAGAAACTAGAATCCAGTTTAAGGTGGATTCGAATATTTGGAACACTTCATGTCCAACTCGCAGCATAATGTGTACTCCCATTTAGATATGTACACAAGCGATGTATCAAGACTCAAATACCGAGTCAATCAACCAAGAATGTATGGAACTAACAGACATATAAACACTTATAGAGTATATGGATCAATAATATCAACTAACATACATAATCCAGGCCGCTGTACTTTTTTTGGCTACAACAGCATCCTTTTTTTAGCCAGCATCTTGGCCCTTTCCGATGCGTGCCACTTATGGTCCATCTATACTACTATTGCTGAATGCACATTCAGCCCGATTGGCATATTTGTAGGTCTGGCACAACAATCCAAATGAAATGTCTCCGAGTCTTATCAACTAATACAGATTTGTGCTCAAATAAAATTACAAACAAAAAACAAAAAAACAATTATTACATGATCTCTAAAACAAATGGTTTGATTGATTACATGAACAGACAACACAAAGGTTATTCAACTATGGAAAAAACATTTCACCTATGATTTACCAAGTAGGAATTTAATTTCCTTTTTTCCTTTAGGACCTTAACAATCTGGTCAGTCTTAGCTTGCTTCGTTTTGAAATCCACCAAATATTTAATGGTTGTCTTGAGTACTGCTTGTGATTGTGTTGTTTGCTTCCTCAACATGTCAACTTCATCTCTAAGTGCAGAAGCAGAATCTCTTTCTAACACTAGTTTAGCCTCTAGAGCATCAGCAGTTGGCAATTCATAATGCACGATTGGGCCGGTGCCACTGCAGTGGGATGATGCAACGTCCATGGGGACCTCGCTCTTTGATCTTGGGCTAACCTGTTTTGCCATTAAAGTTCTGATTGGATTCAGAAAAGTTGAAGTTAGCAAAACATCTCAACTAGGAGTTATAACAGCAAACCAGTTAAACAAACAAGGAATTAAAGAGTTTCAATTGGATGCTGAAAAGTAGTTATTAACATCATTGTAACCCGTTGTTGCAGCAGCAAAGCAGTTAAACAAAGAAGTAGATATTTAAGTTAAGGCAAACAGGTAATTCTTAACAGTAAGTATCAAACACATAGATAGGTGCAATCTACGATATGATTAATAGGCTATGCCATTATGTAATCAGTAGCAAACTAAATTAAGCCAAGCGACATAATTGAACAATTTTGGAATAAGTGGCTAACTAAAATTCTGAGAAGCAGGTAACTAAACTTACGCTAGTTCTTTGTACAGGCACACTGCAACTTCTTTTTCGCTTACAAGGTTGTACGAAGGAGTCCATGGCATCAATTGCTTGGATACGCAGTCCCAATACTTCTTTCTTCCCACACTACATGGGTAAGTCGAATGGTTAATCTGATAAGATGGTGCGTCCTTGATATGTTATATGAGGACGTGTAGTTAGACTAGTTGTAGCCAAACACATCACACTGGCTTTTACTGTATATTTCATGCGATTACTTTTGGCATATCGAGATCTAAGCAATCTACAATAGGATGAAAAGACTGGCATCCTTCACATTATTGGCGAACTCAGTTCATAGAAACAAGCAATTCAACCATTCTATGGGTAAATCAAAAGCGCCACTGGAATATTTTTCACTATTCAGTCATACACGCAAAATGGGGCGACGCCACCATAGGGGCTGGTATGGGCGGCCGCCTCAGGTGGCTGGAAAGTGTTCACCTAGTTTGAGTCGTCCAGGTTGGCCCATGCTAGTTTTATTCATCCCAGCGCACGAGCAGGCAATGTAAAAAATGAAGAAAAATGTTTCAATTTGGATGGGCCAATAATATAAGTGCAAGGCAGGCCCTATAGCAGGCTCGCGGCCCAAATGAGCGCCTCCCATATCGATCGACAGCAGGAAAAATCCCAATTCATTCGCTCCAGCCTCCAGTCTGGTTCGCTCCTAACCTAGCCACCGCTGGACAGACCGACAAAGCACTTCCTCGCGCCCTCGTTGGAGGGCGGTCGCCGGGCTTCAAGCGAACGGAAGGACACGAAGATGAAGATCCAACCCTGGGTGTAGCCTGCATGGGAGGCAGCGGTGGCAGCACGGGCATGGCATCGAGCTTGCGCAAACGGACAGTCGCAGCTTGCAAGAGTAGCATGCGCAATGAGCAGGTACATCACATCCCTGATTATATCTAATTCAACTCTTCAATTTCTGGCCAATAGTTAAACCTGACGGTGTTGTAAAACTGCTTGTATGTAGGGAATCTATGAGAAAATGAAACCAATTTCTACTTATTTTATAACTCCCGCAATCAATACTGAACTGACTGAATCTGATGTATCTAATCAAGTTTCCGGTGCAAACATACAAGCTCATGTTGTTCTTGAGCCTGAAGTGCCTAATGAACAGACTGCTAATGAAGGATTTGATGCAAACATTTTACATGCTCCTAGTGATGAACATATAGTGTCTAATGAGGGATCTAATGCAAGCATTTTGCATGCTCATTGAAGGATTTAGTGTCTAATGATGATCTACTATGTTGAGAGAGACAAAGATTTGCAGGCATTGATGACAAGCAAATTATAGTGCATTTTCATAGCTTGAGGAAACATCGAGGCAATCTACCAGAAAGTCCCCATATCATGACAACATAGCATAAATACTTTTCTAATCTGTTGTTTGAAACTATTGGCATACTTGTGCAGGATAGATATATTGATATGCAGTTTACGCACTGGTTATACATGCAATTACACTTCAATATTTTCAGCCAGAGAACGAATAATTCAAGCAGGTACAGACCATGTTTGTAGTCCTTGTACACCATGTTGTATTTTGTGTTTTTTGGTGCTTACATCATTTAGTGTTTATAATCTGAACTACTTTGGATCATTAGCTGGTTTTCAAAATACATGTAGCTTCACATTTCTCAAGTTATGTTGATTTCCGGAGTGCAAGTGCCTTCGTATTTTTTAAGTTAAATGTTCGCCCCTGGTAACTTGAATTCATGGATAAGCCACTGCACACAAATCATACACGAATGCCAGTACGAACTAAATGAAATGCAGGGACTTACGCTAGCTCGTTGTACAGGCTCACTGCAGCTCTGCTTGCGCTTGGGATATTCCATGTACAAGTCCATGTTACCACTTGCTTGGATGTGCAGGCCTTGTGCTCCTTGCATCCCCCTCTGCATTTTTGACACGGCGAATGGTTGATCAAATAAGAGGAATCGACCTTGATGTTGTACCGGAGGACAGATACATACAAGGTTATACGGGTGTGCAGGATGTGTACCAGATCCCATAGCACCGTCATGCTTCGCTAAAATATGGATTTGCTTGTTTCAGATGATATCTCCAGAAGAAATAAGAGTTAAGGTCAGAGTTGCATAGGCGGGTAAGCTAAGAGAGCAGTGAAAGGATATCCAAACATCGTCGGAACAGTGCACAAGGGAGTGATGTGTGGATACCTAGTTCGGGCCGGCGTTTGGGCATGCTCGCCTAGCTAGAGTGCGGGTCACTTCAGAGCCGTTGAGGGTGATGCGCTGGCATTGGCTGGCCGCGCACGGATGCAGATCTTGAGTGGCAGCGGAGCACTATGATGCGGTGGACGAGACCGTTGGTGAAGCCCAACGGCCTCGGGGGGCGGAGGTGCGACGATGTTCTCGGTGAAGTAGCCCCGATGAGCTGGGAGACGACGACAGTGAAGCGCACCTGATGCGGTGGAACTCGGTGTCTGTGAGGCACGTCAGTTGCGGCGGCCGACGTTGTCGGTGGACCAACCAGTGCGGTGGACAAGGGTGTAGATGAGGTAGCTCCGGTGCGGTGGTGAAGCGCGACCGTCGTCTTCGTCGTCGTCGTCCGGCACAGAGGTGGGGAACGGTGGGGAAAGAGACGAGACGAGGGGCGATTCGAGGGTTGGCGGCGAATTAGGGGTTTGAGCAATCTGGGCGCGGAAGGGGGCGGTGGAGAAGAGAGATTTTGCAGGGCTGGAATTGGGGCTGCCAGATATTTCAATCCGAAACATGGAAGCGCGAACTTATATTGTCGTCGTCCTTTTGGGGGGGAGGGGGTGGGTGGCTGGGTGCTACGCGTTCGTCCGACACACGCGACCACCCCGATAGGACTATGCTTCGGTGCCTTAAGGCACCTGCCTTTGTGTCCATGACATATGGGCCCAACAGGTGGCTGGCCCACATGTCAGTGACCCAAAGGCAGTTGCCTTTAAGGCACCGAAGCAGCGTCCACCCCGACACGACCCTGGTTTGCCTGGTGTGCCTACATTTGAGAATGCAAACGAATCTTCTTTCATTAGCAAACGAATCTGTATGTATTACCATGCCCGTGTTTTCCTTGCAATAATTAGTCATTTGAAACAAGATACTCCATCTGCTCACTTTTGTAAGTCGTTTCAGACAACTTAAAATGAACTGTTTTGCACATTGTCTGAAATGTCTTCAAGGTCTTATAAAAGTGAACAGAGGGAGTACTATAAATTAATTAATGAGGAGTTATTTGAAAAAAAATTCGAAACGGTACCCATGCTAACGTGGATTAGAGTGTGTGTGTCACATAATTAGTTATTTGAATTAGAGTGTGTGTCACGTAGTTAGTTATTTGAATTAGAGTGTGTGTCACGTAGCGATCTCCAATTCTAACGTGGATTTCGCATTTCACTATATCCATGCTACTTTTTAATACAAATTCATATGTATATGATGAACACCATGGTAGTGAGAAAACTTTTGGATGGATTCAAACATATGACCTACAAAATAGCACAACAAACCGAGTCAATGTCAACTTTTCGAAACTTAGTATGGCACGAATTCGAAATAATTACCCGTATGCCTGGTCCTCGGTTCAAATCTTACAATGTACACCGAATCGAAACATCGATATTAAGTCTCGTACTATGTACATTCAAATGTTGTTTTTAGCCCCCCCCCCCCCCCCCCCCCCCCCCCCCCCCCCCCCCCCGCACAAACCCTACATACTTCCTGTATCGGTCAATCTTCCTCTCCTAACCACCTTAGGAAGCTATCGGTTTCCAACACACGTTCATTCTTTCTCTCCATGTTTCGATCTCTTAGTCTCTCAACTACACAACCCCTTTTTCTACTCTGTTACCAAATGTATTTACCTCACACACCCGCCATTGCACCCCATGCCGAGCTCTCTCTCTCTCTCCCCCCTCTCCCTCTCACCCTCTCGCGCTAAATACATGCATTGCCTATCTAGCCCCCCAACCTCTCGTGCATGCGCACGCACGCACGTTGTATATCAAGGTCACTCCCTCGAGACTGTCTCACTCTTTCTTCCACACGGTGGGCCACACTTGCTCAATCTCTCTCTCTCTTTATCTGAGTCTCGTTTAACCTCGTTTTCTTTCACGCACAAATGATATATCTCCCTGTTCGGGCCTCGATCGACATACTCTATACTCTCTCACGCAGATTGTCTATCTAGGTCAGTCCATCCAAGCCGCCACCACTCTTTCGACCTCATGGTGGGCCACGCTCACTCAATCTCTCTCTCTCTCTGTATGTCTCGATTGACCTCGCTCTTTCTCGGACAAAAACGATATATCACCACGTTGAGCCCAATTCGACCTATTCACATTGTATACTCTCTCACGCACATCGTCTATCTAGGTCACTCTCTCCAACCCGTCTCACTCTTTCGATCGCACGGCGACCCTATGTGATCGGTTGACCTTGCTTCCTCTCACGCACAAAATATACACTACAAAAAAAGACACATCCGTGACATTTTGGGCCAAACGAATTTTTTTTCTGTCATACATATGACACTTCTATGACGATAATTGTGACAAAACCCGGTATCATCATAGATGTGGTGGGCTCCTACTTCTATGACAAAAAATCATGACAGAAAATGGGCTTTTCGTCTTGGCCGGGCCGGAGACGCAGCAGCATGACATTCTTTGGGCCGTCCATGACGGAAAAACCCGTGGTAGAAGCGAGGGGGAGGAAAATTTTGGGGACTTCCCGGTTATGGTGGGAGGTGAGGGGGCCGAGAGATGCGCGTTTCTCTCATACACGTATGCGCGTGTGTGCGAGGTGTTGGCTCTAACTGAACCCGAGCGAGGCATTGGGCTCTAACTGAACCCGAGCGATTGCATTGCAGGCTACGCGTTACTGAAACCGACCAATCGATCGATGGCTGTTAACTGAACCCGATCGAGCGATTCCTTGGCTACTGCTGCTAACTGAAGCCGATCGATGGGATGAACACTGAGCATTGCGGGGGGGTGGGGGTGGATGAACAGTGAGCGGTGGCGTTGCCTCTGGATGAACAGGACCCCGTGGTGTGGTGGAGGGCTGGATGAACAGTAGACGGTGGAGGGGTGCCCGTGGAGGGGTGGATGAAAAGGACCCCGTGGTGTGGAGGGCAGGATGAACAGTAGATGGTGGAGGGGTGCCCGTGGAGGGGTGGTTGAACAGGACCCCGTGGTGTGGAGGGCTAGATAAACAGTAGACGGCGGAGGGGTGGTTGAACAGTAGCGTGCGGTGGAGGCTGGATGAACAGGAGCCCGTGGAGGCTGGAGGAGGTCGACGGTGGATGAACAGTAGCTCGTGGAGGCTGCAGGGGGTCGACGGTGGAGATGAACAGTATCCCGTGGAGTCCCGTTTTGCGGTACGCCACACCACTCCCGATGAACAGGACCCCCGTTTCGACCGTAGCGCTCCAACACAAGTCCGTTTCCTCCGTTTTGCGGTACGCCACACCCCTCCCGTTCAATAGGACCCCCGTTTCGACCATAGGAGGTCCGTTTCCTCCATTTTGTGGTACGCCACACCCCTCCCGATCAACATGACCCCTGTTTCGACCGTAGGAGGTTCGTTTCCTCCGTTTTGCGGTATGCCACACCCCTCCCGATCAACAGGACCCCCGTTTCGACTGTAGGAGGTCCGTTTCCTCCGTTGTGCGGTATGCCAGGCCTTGTTTCCATCGTCTCTTCTGTCCAAGCCCTCCATATGAACACAACCACGCATTCCGTTCCGACCCATGAACACGACGACGACGCTGTTTCTCCGTTCTGACCCAGGCATGTACACGAGCCCTCGCTGTACGTATGCGCGAGTAGGTGTTCGAGACCCCGCCCGTATGTACACATACGTGGCCGTATTTTCTTTCTTGCACCCTGGCCGCTGTACGTACATGTACATGCTACGTGCGCGCCTCTACTAGACACGTGCGCGCCTCTACTACGACATGTGCGCGCCTCTACATCGACCAGTATGTACGTACATGTTCGCGACCAGAATGACAATGCTACGTACGCTTCGAACAGGTGGGTCCCGACTGTCAGGCACTTCCTTCCTGCGAAGATGTAGCTGGTGGGTCCTAGTAGTCAGGGGGGAAATCGTTTTTTTTGCCCGGACGCACTTCCTTGCGTGCGAAGATGTAGCTGGTGGGTCCCAGCAATCGGGGGGCCGGTGGGTCCCAGCAGTCAGGGGGGCGAATCATTTTGGTTTTCTTTTTTTTGCTCGGACGCACTTCCTTGCCTGCGAAGATGTAGCTGGTGGTTCCCAGCAGTCAGGGGGCGAATCGTTTTTTTTGCCCGAATGCACTTCCTTGCGTGCGAAGGTGTAGCTGGTGGGTCCGAGCAGTCAGGGAGGAAACGTTATTTCGCGAAATACGGTGCCCCGTCCGGTGGGTCCCTGCTGTTAGGGGGAGGAATCGTTATTTTCTGCGTAATAAGGAGGCACTTCCTTGCTGCCGCCGTGGACCCAGTTGTCAGCCTCTCCACGTACAGTCCACGTCCGATGGAAGTCGTTCCTTGACCACGTTGACCACGGCGCGCCGAGAGCAGCAGGGCGGTGGACGACGGTGAGGCCTAGGAAGGGGACGACGCGGAGCCGGTGAAGACGCAGCAGTGGATGCCCACACGGAGAGGAGTATGAGGGTTCACTCGTTTGGCTGCGGTGTGAGGCTGCCGTCGCCGCAGGGCCTGTCCAGCGGTGGGAATAGTAGGGGGTGATGAGGCCTCCGCGGCAGCACAGCTGGCCACGGGAAGCAGGAGCAGGCGGCACGACCGGCGCTGCTTTGGGCGGCTGGAGCAAGAAGACCAGAGGTTGAAGAAGCACTACGGCCGTTGGATGGACATCCTACGGTCACTTCAGCTAGAATCATTTATATTGACTAAGTTGACAAAGCCCATGGTACGTCAACTTAGTAGGCCCACGGGTCAGCTTCCGAAACAGTGCGCCCCAGATGTCAGGGGGAGGAATCATTTTTTGGGCGGGTGATGCTAGAATATCCGAGATTGAAGAAGAAGCACGGCATCTGTTGGATGGACATCCAACGGCCACTGCTTCTAGAACCGTGTGTTGACTATAAGTTGACAAAGCCTTGCATACGCGTCAACTCTGTTTTTTTAGGGGACGCATCAACTTAGTAAGGCCAGAAGTGTGTGGTAGAGAACTTATAGCCCATTTGAGATTTGTAATATTGTGTAGCCCATTTTTGAATTCTAATGGAATTTACTACAGCCCATTTACAGTTTGTTAAAAGTACAGCCCATTTCAACCAACCGTTCAAAACAGAATTCAATAAAATTTCCCACATTTTGATGGGATCCGAAATATTTTTATCCCGAAATTTCTAGTCAGATTAAATAAATTTATATTACGTAAAAATCCAATGAAACATTGCGCTCGCAACAATTCATGAAATTAAAATTTTCAATATCCAAAAATAATATTTTATAAAGTAATCACGTGTTTGGTGCATTTTTTATAGTTACTACCCAGTTTTTATAATTTCATCCCATTTATTATTTCTTAAAGCCCATTTTCTTGTTAAGCCTAATGCATCCCTCCTAGGAAAGATTTGCAGCCCAGCGGGGCGGAGAATAACAACTTGACCTTGCCTGGGTATTCCTAAAAAAAGTATAGCTGGGCTAGCCATTTTCAGCTTGAAAAAAATTAATATCTGGGCTGGATATCTGGCCTGGGCTAGATAGGCCACAGCCCGCCCAGTTAATACCTGCAGCGATGTTTTCGTTGTTGTTCAGAGGAGAAAAATTAATATCTGGGTTAAACATCGAAAAACTCTGTAGTTCTCACACCTCAAAAACACAAATACTGCTCGAGCTACTTGGTCCCAGCTGTCGGCCGCTTCTTGTGCAATTCTCTAGTTTATTGACTACTACATAGGTTGACAATTGTGTGGGACCGTGATGTCAGGAAACCAAGGGGAAGAAAAATAAATTACTCCAGCGAGCGCTTTCACCTCCGCCTCGTTATCTCCCGTGGAAACCCCTTTCCTCCCTTTTTTTTCTCGGGCAAGGACCAATGCATGCAGCACGTCCATGCGGTTATTAGGCAAGAAATAAAAGCGCTTTGCATGCTATGAATTACGATGGCCTGCATGGGTAGCTAATAAGGCATCCTCTTAACTGCTGTGATTAAATGTTGTGTTTAGAAGAGAGAAATATTCTTCTTTTCCACCAATCTGCTTGCACCTAGGTCGTGATGTTGGAAATATGCCCTAGAGGCAATAATAAAATGGTTATTATTATATTTCTTTGTTCATGATAATTGTCTATTGTTCATGCTATAATTGTGTTAACCGGAAATCATAATACATGTGTGAATACATAGACCACAACACGTCCCTAGTGAGCCTCTAGTTGACTAGCTCGTTGATCAAAGGATAGTCATGGTTTCCTGACTATGGACATTGGATGTCATTGATAACGGGATCACGTCATTAGGAGAATGATGTGATGGACAAGACCCAATCCTAAGCTTAGCTCAAAGATCGTGTAGTTCGTTTGCTGTAGCTTTTCTGAATGTCAAGTATCATTTCCTTAGACCATGAGATTGTGCAACTCCCGGATACCGTAGGAGTTCCTTGGGTGTGCCAAACGTCACAACGTAACTGGGTGACTATAAAGGTACATTACAGGTATCTCAGAAAGTGTCTGTTGGGTTGGCACGAATCGAGACTGGGATTTGTCACTCCGTGTGACGGAGAGGTATCTCTGGGCCCACTTGGTAATGCATCATCATAATGAGCTCAAAGTGATCAAGTGGTTGATCACGGGATCATGCAATACGGCACGAGTAAAGTGACTTGCCGGTAACGAGATTGAACTAGGTATTGGGATACCAACGATCGAGTCTCGGGTAAGTAACGTACCGATTGACAAAGGGAATTGTATATGGATTGATTGAATCCTCGACATCGTGGTTCATCCGATGAGATCATCGTGGAGCATGTGGGAGCCAACATGGGTATCCAGATCCCGCTGTTGGTTATTGACCGGAGAGGCGTCTCGGTCATGTCTGCATGTCTCCCGAACCCGTAGGGTCTACACACTTAAGGTTCGGTGATGCTAGGGTTGTAGAGATATTAGTATGCAGTAACCCAAAAGTTGTTTGGAGTCCCGGATGAGATCACGGACGTCACGAGGAGTTCCAAAATGGTCCGGAGGTAAAGATTTATATACGGGAAGTCCAGTTTTGGCCATCGGGAAGGTTTCGGGGCTTACCGGTACTGTACCGGGACCACCGGAATGGTCCCAGGGGTCCACCGAGTGGGGCCACCTATCCCACAGGGCCCCATGGGTTGAATTAGGTGGGGAACCTGCCCCTAGTGGGCTGGTGCACTCCCCCCCTTGGGCCTGGCCTGCACCTAGGGTTGGGAAACCCTAGGGGTGGGGGCGCCCCCCACTTGGCTTGGGGAGGAAGCCACCCTTGGCCGCCGCCCCCTTGGAGATCCATCTCCCTAGGCCCCCCCCAAGGCCCCTATATAAAGAGGGGGGAGGGCAGCCACACCCCTTTCTCTAGGCGCCTCCCTCTCCCTCAGTAACACCTCTCCTCCCCGCTTGCACTTGGCGAAGCCCTGCCGGGATCCTGCTGCCTCCACCACCACGTCGTCGTGCTGCTGGATCTTCATCAACCTCTCCTTCCCCCTTGCTGGATCAAGAAAGAGGAGACGTCTTCCTAACCGTACGTGTGTTGAACGCAGAGGTGCCGTCCGTTCGGCACTAGGTCATCGGTGATTTGAATCACGTCGAGTACGACTCCATCAACCCCGTTCTCTTGAACGCTTCCGCGCGCACGCGATCTACAAGGGTATGTAGATGCACTCCTCTCTCCCTCATTGCTAGATGACTCCATAGATTGATCTTGGTGATGCTTAGAAAATTTTAAAATTTTGCTACATTCCCCAACAGTGGCATCATGAGCTAGGTCTATGCGTAGTTACTATGCACGAGTAGAACACAAAGCAGTTGTGGGCATCGATATTGTCAATTTGCTTGCCGTTAATAGTCTTATCTTGATTTGGCGACATCGTGGGATGAAGCGGCCCGGACCGACCTTACACGTACGCTTACGTGAGACTGGTTCCACCGACTGACATGCACTAGTTGCATAAGGTGGCTGGCGGGTGTCTGTCTCTCCCACTTTAGTCGAATCGGATTCGATGAACAGGGTCCTTATGAAGGGTAAATAAAAATTGGCAATTCACATTGTGGTTTTGGAGTAGGTAAGAAACGTTCTTGCTAGAAACCTATAGCAGCCACGTAAAAACTTGCAAAAACAATTAGAGGACGTCTAACTTGTTTTTTGCAGCAAGTGTTTTGTGATGTGATATGGCCAAAGGATGTGATGAATGATATATGTGATGTATGAGATGATCATGTTCTTGTAATAGGAATCACGACTTGCATGTCGATGAGTATGACAACCGGCAGGAGCCATAGGAGTTGTCTTTATTTATTTATGACCTGCGTGTCAACATAAACGTCATGTAATTACTTTACTTTATTGCTAAAGCATTAGCCATAGTAGTAGAAGTAATAGATGACGAGACAACTTCAAGAAGACACGATGATGGAGATCATGGTATCATGCAGGTGACAACGATGATCATGGAGCCCCGAAGATGGAGATCAAAAGGAGCGAATGATATTGGCCATATCATGTCACTATTTGATTGCATGTGATGTTTATCATGTTTTACATCTTATTTGCTTAGAACGACGGTAGCTTAAATAAGATGATCCCTCGTAATAATTTCAAGAAAGCGTTCCCCCTAACTGTGCACCGTTGCGAAGGTTCGTTGTTTCGAAGCACCACGTGATGATCGGGTGTGATAGATTCTAACGTTTGAATACAGCGGGTGTAAGCCAGATTTACACACGCAATACACTTAGGTTGACTTGACGAGCCTAGCATGTACAAACATGGCCTCGGAACACGGAAGACCGAAAGGTCGAGCATGAGTCGTATAGAAGATACGATCAACATGAAGATGTTCACTGATGTTGGCTAGTCCATCTCATGTGATGATCGGACATGGCCTAGTTAACCTGGATCATGTTTCACTTAGATGACTAGAGGGATGTCTATCTGAGTGGGTGTTCATTGAGTAATTTGATTAGATGAACTTAATTATCATGAACTTAGTCTAAAATCTTTACAATATGTCTTGTAGATCAAATGGCCCATGTTGTCCTCAACTTCAACGCGTTCCTAGAGAAAACCAAGCTAAAAGACAATGGCAGCAACTATACGGACTGGGTCCAGAACCTGAGGATCATCCTCATAGCTGCCAAGAAAGATTATGTCCTAGAAGCACCGCTAGGTGACGCTCCTGTCCCAGAGAACCAAGACGTTATGAATGCTTGGCAGTCACGTGCCGATGATTACTCCCTCATTCAGTGCGGCATGCTTTATAGCTTAGAACCGGGGCTCCAAAAGCGTTTTGAGAGACACGGAGCATATGAGATGTTCGAGGAGCTGAAAATGGTTTTCCAAGCTCATGCCCGGGTCGAGATATATGAAGTCTCCGACAAGTTCTTCAGCTGTAAGATGGAGGAAAATAGTTCTGTCAGTGAGCACATACTCAAATTGTCTGGGTTGCATAACCGCTTAACTCAGCTGGGAGTTAATCTCCCGGATGACGCGGTCATTGACAGAATCCTTCAGTCGCTTCCACCGAGCTACAAGAGCTTTGTGATGAACTTCAATATGCTAGGGATGGAAAAGACCATTCCTGAGGTATATTTAATGCTGAAATCAGCGGAGGTAGAAATCAAAAAGGAACATCAAGTGTTGATGGTGAATAAAACCACTAAGTTCAAGAAAGGCAAGGGTAAAAAGAACTTCAAGAAGGACGGCAAGGGAGTTGCCGTGCCCGGTAAGAAAGCTGCCGGGAAGAAGCCAAAGAATGGACCCAAGCCCGAGACTGAGTGTTTTTATTGCAAGGGAAGTGGTCACTGGAAGCGGAACTGCCCCAAATACTTAGCGGACAACAAGGCCGGCAACACTAAAGGTATATGTGATATACATGTAATTGATGTGTACGTTACCAGTACTTGTAGTAGCTCCTGGGTATTTGATACCGGTGCGGTTGCTCACATTTTTAACTCAAAGCAGGAGCTGCGGAATAAGCGGAGACTGGCGAAGGACGAGGTGACGATGCGCGTCGGGAATGGTTCCAAGGTCGATGTGATCGCCGTCGGCACGCTACCTCTACATTTACCTACGGGATTAGTTTTAAACCTCAATAATTGTTATTTAGTGCCAGCTTTGAGCATGAACATTGTATCAGGATCTCGTTTAATTCGAGATGGCTACTCATTTAAATCCAAGAATAATGGTTGTTCTATTTATATTAGAGATATGTTTTATGGTCATGCTCCGATGGTGAATGGTTTATTCTTAATGAATCTCGAGCGTAATGCTACACATATTCATAGTGTGAATACCAAAAGATGTAAGGTTGATAATGATAGTCCCACATACTTGTGGCACTGCCGCCTTGGTCACATAGGTGTCAAACGCATGAAGAAGCTCCATGCAGATGGACTTTTAGAGTCTCTTGAGTACGAATCATTTGACACGTGCGAACCATGCCTCATGGGTAAAATGACCAAGACTCCGTTCTCAGGAACAATGGAGCGAGCAACCAACTTATTGGAAATCATACATACTGATGTGTGCGGTCCAATGAGTGTTGAGGCTCGCGGTGGCTATCGTTATGTTCTCACCCTCGCTGATGACTTGAGTAGATATGGGTATGTCTATTTAATGAAACACCAGTCTGAGACCTTTGAAAATTTCAAAGAATTTCAGAGTGAGATTGAGAATCAACGTGACAAGAAAATCAAGTTCTTGCAATCAGATCGTGGGGGAGAATACTTGAGTCACAAATTTGGCACACACTTATGAAAATGTGGAATAGTTTCACAACTCACGCCGCCTGGAACACCTCAGCGTAATGGTGTGTCCGAACGTCGTAATAGCACTCTATTGGATATGGTGCGATCTATGATGTCTCTTACCGATTTACCGCTGTCATTTTGGCGCTATGCTTTAGAGACTGGCGCATTCACTTTAAATAGGGCTCCGTTGAAATCCGTTGAGACGACACCATATGAATTATGGTTTGGGAAGAAACCTAAGCTGTCGTTTCTAAAAGTTTGGGGATGTGATGCTTATGTCAAGAAACTTCAACCTAAAATGCTCGAACCCAAGTCAGAAAAATGCGTCTTCATAGGATACCCTAAAGAAACTGTTGGGTATACCTTCTACCTCAGATCCGAAGGCAAGATCTTTGTTGCCAAGAATGGGTCCTTTCTAGAGAAAGAGTTTCTCTCGAAAGAAATAAGTGGGAGGAAAGTAGAACTTGATGAAGTATTACCTCTTGAACCGGTAAGTGGCGCAGCTCAAGAAAATGTTCCTGAGGTGCCTGCACCGACTAGAGAGGAAGTTAATGATGATGATCATGAAACTTCAGATCAAGTTGCTACTGAACTTCGTAGGTCCACGAGGACACGTTCTGCACCAGAGTGGTACGGCAACCCTGTCTTGGAAATCATGTTGTTAGACAACGGTGAACCTTCGAACTATGAAGAAGCGATGGCGGGCCCGGATTCCGACAAATGGCTGGAAGCCATGAAATCCGAGATAGGAACCATGTATGAAAACGAAGTATGGACTTTGACTGACTTTCCCGATGATCGGCGAGCCATAGAAAATAAATGGATCTTTAAGAAGAAGACAGACGCGGATGGTAATGTGACCATCTATAAAGCTCGGCTTGTCTCTAAGGGTTATCAACAAGTTCAAGGGGTTGACTATGATGAGACTTTCTCACCCATAGCGAAGCTGAAGTCCGTCTGAATCATGTTAGCAATTGTCGCATTCTATGATTATGAGATATGGCAAATGGACGTCAAAACGGCATTCCTTAATGGTTTCCTTAAGGAAGAATTGTATATGATGCAGCCGGAAGGTTTTGTCGATCCTAAGAATGCTGTCAAGGTGTGCAAGCTCCAACGCTCGATTTATGGGCTGGTGCAAGCATCTCGGAGTTGGAACATTCGTTTTGATGAGATGATCAAAGCGTTTGGGTTTACGCAGACTAATAGAGAAGCCTGCATTTACAAGAAAGTGAGTGGGAGCTCTGTAGCATTTCTCAGATTGTATGTGGATGACATACTGTTGATGGGAAATGATATAGAATTCTTGGAAAGCATAAAAGGTCTACTTGAACAAGTGTTTTTCAATGAAGGACCTTGGAGAAGCTGCTTATATATTAGGCATCAAGATCTATAGAGATAGATCGAGACGCCTCATTGGTCTTTCACAGAGTACGTACATTGACAAGATATTGAAGAATTTCAAAATGGATCAGTCAAAGAAGGGGTTCTTGCCTGTATTGCAAGATACGAGATTGAGCACGGCTCAATGCCCGACCACGGCAGAAGATAGAGAAAAGATGAGTGTCGTCCCCTATGCCTCGGCCATAGGTTCTATCATGTATGCTATGCTGTGTACCAGACCTGATGTAAACCTTGCCGTAAGTTTGGTAGGAAGGTACCAAAGTAATCCCGGCATGGAACACTGGACAGCGGTCAAGAATATCCTGAAGTACCTGAAAAGGACTAAGGACATGTTTCTCATGTATGAAGGTGACGAAGAGCTCGTCGTAAAGGGTTACGTCGATGCTAGCTTCGACACAGATCTGGATGACTCTAAGTCACAAACCAGATACGTGTATATTTTGAATGGTGGGGCAGTAAGCTGGTGCAGTTGCAAGCAAAGCGTTGTGGCAGGATCTACATGTGAAGCGGAGTACATGGCAGCCTCGGAGGCAGCACAAGAAGCAGTCTGGGTGAAGGAGTTCATTACCGACCTAGGAGTCATACCCAATGCGTCGGGCCCGATGACTCTCTTCTGTGACAACACTGGAGCTATTGCCCTTGCCAAGGAGCCCAGGTTTCATAGGAAGACCAGGCATATCAAGCGTCGCTTCAACTCCATTCGTGAAAGTGTTCAAAATGGAGACATGGAGATTTGTAAAGTACATACGGACCTGAATGTGGCAGATCCGTTGACTAAACCTCTCCCTAGAGCAAAACATGATCAACACCAGAACTGCATGGGTGTTCGATTCATCACAATGTAACTAGACTACTGACTCTAGTGCAAGTGGGAGACTGTTGGAAATATGCCCTAGAGGCAATAATAAAATGGTTATTATTATATTTCTTTGTTCATGATAATTGTCTATTTTCATGCTATAATTGTGTTATCCGGAAATCGTAATACATATGTGAATACATAGACCACAACACGTCCCTAGTGAGCCTCTAGTTGACTAGCTCGTTGATCAAAGGATAGTCATGGTTTCCTGACTATGGACATTGGATGTCATTGATAACGGGATCACGTCATTAGGAGAATGATGTGATGGACAAGACCCAATCCTAAGCTTAGCTCAAAGATCGTGTAGTTCGTTTGCTGTAGCTTTTCTGAATGTCAAGTATCATTTCCTTAGACCATGAGATTGTGCAACTCCCGGATACCGTAGGAGTTCCTTGGGTGTGCCAAACATCACAACGTAACTGGGTGACTATAAAGGTACATTACAGGTATCTCAGAAAGTGTCTGTTGGGTTGGCACGAATCGAGACTGGGATTTGTCACTCCGTATGACGGAGAGGTATCTCTGGGCCCACTTGGTAATGCATCATCATAATGAGCTCAAAGTGATCAAGTGGTTGATCACGGGATCATGCATTATGGCACGAGTAAAGTGACTTGCCGGTAACGAGATTGAACTAGGTATTGGGATACCGACGATCGAGTCTCAGGCAAGTAACGTACCGATTGACAAAGGGAATTGTATACGGATTGATTGAATCCTCGACATCGTGGTTCATCCGATGAGATCATCGTGGAGCATGTGGGAGCCAACATGGGTATCCAAATCCCGCTGTTTGTTATTGACCGGAGAGGCGTCTCGGTCATGTCTGCATGTCTCCCGAACCCGTAGGGTCTACACACTTAAGGTTCGGTGATGCTAGGGTTGTAGAGATATTAGTATGCAGTAACCCGAAAGTTGTTCGGAGTCCCGGATGAGATCACGGACGTCACGAGGAGTTCCGGAATGGTCCGGAGGTAAGGGTTTATATATGGAAAGTCCAGTTTTGGCCATCGGGAAGGTTTCGGGGGTTACCGGTATTGTACCGGGACCACCGGAAGGGTCCCGGGGGTCCACCGGGTGGGGCCACCTATCCCAGAGGGCCCCATGGGTTGAATTAGGTGGGGACCAGCCCCTAGTGGGCTGGTGCGCCCCCCCCCTTGGGCCTGTCCTGCGCCTAGGGTTGGGAAACCCTAGGGGTGGGGGCGCCCCCCACTTGGCTTGGGGGGAAGCCACCCTTGGCCGCCGCCCCCTTGGAGATCCATCTCCCTAGGGCTGGCGCCCCCCCCAAGGCCCCTATATAAAGAGGGGGGAGGGAGGGCAGCCGCACCCCTTGCTCTAGGCGCCTCCCTCTCCCTCCATAACACCTCTCCTCCCCGCTTGCGCTTGGCGAAGCCCTACCGGGATCCTGCTGCATCCACCACCACGTCGTCGTGCTGCTGGATCTTCATCAACCTCTCCTTCCCCCTTGCTGGATGAAGAAGGAGGAGACGTCTTCCTAACCGTACGTGTGTTGAACGCGGAGGTGCCGTCTATTCGGCACTAGGTCATCGGTGATTTGAATCACGTCGAGTACGACTCCATCAACCCCGTTCTCTTGAACGCTTCCGCACGCGATCTACAAGGGTATGTAGATGCACTCCTCTCTCCCTCGTTGCTAGATGACTCCATAGATTAATCTTGGTGATGCGTAGAAAATTTTAAAATTCTGCTACGTTCCCCAACACGTGATGCACCTTCTAATACGACTTATTCACCTAGACGGATGGAGTATAGTTTTATACATATATATATATATAAAATAAGGAGGCACTTGCGTACGTGAGGCTATGGACCTGGTGGGTCCCCATTGTCATCCTCTCCAAGTAAAGTCATCTCCTCGCCCGCGCGCGCTTTCCGCCCGAATCAGTCAGCGCCGCCTGCCCCGCTTCCCAGTGCAGGCGATTGCTCCGCCTTCAAACGACACAAGTGTCGTCCGTCCGTCCATCTGCCGCCCACATTAATGATACGCGGTTGCCGTGGCGGCTACTCCGGCACCACACGTCCGTCCCTCCGCCCGCCCACCATTCTTATATAAACTGCTACGCCGGCCATAGGCGTAGTCATCCGCATCCGTTCCCTTTCTCCTGTCCACACCACTACTGCCCACCATGGCTTCCTCGCGCTCCAGCGCTCTTCGGGACGGGCGGACGACGGACCACAAGGAGATGGCAGCCATTGCTGCCGACCGGCTGGCCGGCAGGCAGCCGGAGGACGATGACATCCCAATGGAGAACATGGTAGTCGACGATCCGGCGCCAACCCCCTCCTCCGCGCCATCCTCTTCGGTGCATTGCACCATGACCATCGGCGAGGCCCGTGCCAATATATGGACAGTGTGAGGCAGATGCATCAGGAGCAGTTCCCGGAGGTGCAGGCTGATGCCGCCTACAACCACCATCTCCTCCAGGAGCACCTGCAGGCGGAGGAGCAGATCGCCGCGGAGCGGGCAGAGCAGGAGGCGCTGCTCGACTCGTACCGCTCCACTGCAAGGGCCGCCTCGAGCGCTGGCGGTACTGCATGCGGGTGGCGGAGGCTGCGGCCGCCTACAAAGAGGCTAGCAAAGACGGCGATGAAGTGGGCGAGGCACTATTTGGCGAGACCGAGGATGAGGCAGAGGACAATGCCGACTCCGATGAGTCCCCGCTCCGCTGGCGTCGACGAGGCCCTGCTCCGCCGAGGCCCTGCGGTGCCAACAATGAGGCAGAGGACACCACCGGCTCCGCCGAGGCCCCGCCCCACCAACAACGAGGCAGAGGACATCGCCGGCTCAGCTGAGGCCCCACCCTGCCGGCAACACGGGGGAGGATTTCCACCGCTCCGCTGAGGCGCCGCCCGCTGGCAACGAGATAGAGGACATCGCCGGCTCTGCCAAGGCCCCGCCCCTCTACCAACGAGGCCGCGCCACATAGAAAACGAGGAAGAGTAGAACACGGTAGGTCACTACCGCTTGGGTCCAAGTAAGGTGAAAGTGCAACTATCCCTAGGTGGTTTTGGTAATTCATAACAACATATAGCTCATTGAGCTAATGCTATTCCAAGATGACTATTTCAGGAAAGCTCAATGATTGGCATGGCATGGATGTGAAAGTGGAACCCTCAAAATGCTAAGGACAAAGGATTGGCTCAAGCTCAAAAGCTCAAGACTCTTCATTTTATTGTTTTAGTGATCCAAGATCACATTGAGTCTTTAGGAAAAGCCAATACTATCAAGGAGGGATGAGGTGTTGCTTAATGAGCCTCTTGCTTCATGTGCTTAGTGATATGCTCCAAAACCCTAAACTACTTTCCCATATCCACATATGACCTAAATCCTAAGCCAAACTCGGTCTACCGATTCTTTCTATCCGGCGCCACCGAGTTTCACTTGTCATAAGCCACTGCCAAACCCTAGCAATTCGGTTCTACCGATAGGGATCTCGGTCTCATCGAGATGGGATTGCAAACTCTCTGTTTCCCTTTCGTAACTTTTTGGTCTCACCGAAAGAGCGAATCGGTCCCACCGAGATTGCAATGTAAACTCTGTGTTTCCCTTTTGTAACCTTTCGGTCTCACTGAAAGAGCAAATCGGTCCCACCGAGTTTTCCTGACCAACTCTCTGGTTAGCTTATTACCAAACTCGGTCTCACCGAGTTTGTGTAATCGGTCTCACCGAGATTACGTTATGCCCAAACCCTAACCATATCGGTCCTACCGAGTTGCATGTCAGTCCCACCGAAAATCTCTAACGGTCACTAGGTTTACCTTTTCGGTCCGACCGAGTTTGTTGATTCGGTCCCACCGGGATTGGAAAACTGTGTGTAACGGTTGGATTTTGTGTGGAGGCTATATATACCCCTCCACCTCCTCTTCATTCATGGAGAGAGCCATCAGAACACATACACAATTCCAACTCATATGTTCTGAGAGAGAACCACCTACTCATGTGTTGAGACCAAGATATTCCATTCCTACCATATGAATCTTGATCTCTAGCCTTCCCCAAGTTGCTTTCCACTCAAATCTTCTTTCCACAAAATCCAAATCCTATGAGAGAGAGTTGAGTGTTGGGGAGACTATCATTTGAAGCACAAGAGCAAGGAGTTCATCATCAACACACCATTTGTTACTTCTTGGAGAGTGGTGTCTCCTAGATTGGCTAGGTGTCACTTGGGAGCCTCCGACAAGATTGTGGAGTTGAACCAAGGAGTTTGTAAGGGCAAGGAGATCGCCTACTTCGTGAAGATCTACCGCTAGTGAGGCAAGTCCTTCGTGGGCGATGGCCATGGTGGGATAGACAAGGTTGCTTCTTCGTGGACCCTTCGTGGGTGGTTGCTTCTTCGTGGACCCTTCGTGGGTGGAGCCCTCCGTGGACTCGCGCAACCATTACCCTTCGTGGGTGGAGCCCTCCGTGGACTCGCGCAACCGTTACCCTTCGTGGGTTGAAGTCTCCATCAACATGGATGTAGGATAGCACCACCTATCCGAACCATGGGAAAAACATCCGTGTCTCCAATTGCGTTTGAACTCTCCAAACCCTTCCCTTTACATTCTTGCAAGTTGCATGCTTTACTTTCCGCTTCCAATATACTCTTTGCATGCTTGCTTGAATTGTGTGATGATTGCTTGACTTGTCCTACAATAGCTAAAATCTGCCAAGAACTAAAATTTGGAAAAGGTTAAGTTTTTATTTGGTCAAGTAGTCTAATCACCCCCCCCCCTCTAGACATACTTTCGATCCTACAAGTGGTATCAGGGCCAGGTTTCCATTTGCTTTGATCTCCATAGCTTTTGGTGGTCATAGCCTTGGTTTCACAACCTAGGAGAGTATGGCGTCTAGCGAGGGAAATTATCACCGTAGAGGTCCTTACTTTGATGGTACTAATTTTGCTAGTTGGTAGCATAAAATGAAAATGCATATTCTTGGACATAACCCCACCGTTTGGGCTATTGTGTGTGTTGGTTTGCAAGGCGACTTCTTTGATGGGAAAGAACCAAACCGTGAAGCTACCGCAGATGAGTTGAAGATGTTGCAATACAATGCTCAAGCTTGTGATATTCTCTTCAACGGATTGTGCCCCGAAGAATTCAACAAAATCAGCCGTCTTGAGAATGCAAAGGAAATTTGGGACACTTTGATTGATATGCACGAAGGTACCGACTCCGTCAAGGAATCCAAGTTGGATGTGCTTCAAAGTCAACTTGACAAGTTCAAAATGAAGGATGGTGAAGGTGTCGCTGAAATGTACTCTAGGCTTGCTCTCATCACAAATGAGATTGTCACCTTAGGAAGTGAAGAGATGACCGATAGATTCATCATCAAGAAGATTCTAAGAGCCTTGGATGGAGAATATGATACCGTGTGCACATTGATCCAAATGATGACAATTACAAAGATCTCAAGCCAACGGAGGTGATTGGAAGAATTGTTGCTTATGAGATGTCACTTAAGGATAAAGAGGAACATCACAACAAATCAAGTGGTGCCTACAAAGCCTCGTGTGAAGCCCCTACATCATCAAGTGAGAAACAAAACTTCAATGAAGAATTGAGCTTAATGGTGAAGAACTTCAACAAGTTCTACAAGAGTAGAAGCAAAGATAGAAGCTTCAAGTCAAGGTCCTACAATGACAAAAGATCTTCTAGTCGAGAGCGAAACTACTACAGTTGTGGAAGAGCCAGACACTATTCTAATGAGTGTACGGCTTCCTACAAGAGAAGAGAAGATTCTCCAAAAAGAAGAAGCAAAGAATCACCACCAAGAGAGAGAAGGAGTAGAGATGATCGTTATGAACGAAGATACTCACGGAGAAGCAAGGATTCGGAAAGTAAGGAAAAATCATCAAGGAGCTACACAAAACGAAGACATCAAGCTCATGTTGGTGAATGGGTATCCGGCTCCAACTCCGACAGCCACTCCGAGAGAAGTTATCACTCCGACTCCGAAGATACTCAAGATGAAGGTGTTGCCGGTCTAGCACTTGTGTCAACCAACTCCTACAACATATTTGACTCACCAAATGAAGGAATTGGAAGATGCTTCATGGCCAAAGGTCCTAAGGTAACACACCCCGAGTATGTTGATTTCAATAGTGATGAAGATGACTTGTTAGGTGATGATTTGCTTGTTGACAACTCTAATGATGAATACTATGATGAAACGTCAATTAATCATGCTAATCAAGATAAAACGAATGACAATGATAAGGAGAAGATTGAGGCTCTAACTAAAGAACTCAACACTCTTAAGTTAGCTCATGAAACTATCTTCGAAGATCATCGAGAACTTTTAAGAGCTCATGAGAAATTACGCTTTGAAAAGCTCAATCTTGAGCAAGAGCATGAGTTCTTAAAAGCAATCAATGATGATCTCCGCAAGAAAAGTTCTTCTTACATTGCCAAGCGTTTACTCTTATCCACTTACATGCCTCAAGTCAAGTCTAGTAACAAGAACAAGAAAGATTCTTCCTCTAGCAGTAACAATGATCATGCTAAATCCAATATTGTTGCTTCTAGTAGTTCTCTTGATTCCACTAATGATTCTCTTAGCCAAGTTACACTTGAGCAAGAAAATAGCTTATTGAAGGGAATTATAGAGAAAGGAGTGGACAAAAGCCTTGCCGGGAGTAAGCAATTCGAGGAAATTGTGCGCAAGCAAGGAATGCACCGGAAGAATCAAGGTGTTGGTTTTGAACGAAAGTTCAATGCCAATGGAGTTGAGTGGGAAGAAGATCAATACCCCAAGACAAAGTTTGTTCCTCAACAAGAGAAGTATGATACTTCTTTCGAGGGGACACAAGCTCAAGATGATCTTCCACCACAAGACTACAAGCAAAAAGGCAAGGACAAGCTTCAAGAGGAAATTGATGCATTTGAAGAAGCTCCTAAGACCTTAGTCAACTGGATTCCCAAAACTACTTCAAGTTCCACTTCATCAAGTACGACTACAACTCCAAGGATTCCCATCAAGATGGTGTGGATCCAAAAGAAGAAGAACTAGAGAGTTCTTGATGGTGACTCCGCCAACATACTTCACTCTTATCATTTTGGCAAGAACAAGTGCAATCAACTTCCACATCTTGCACTAGTTCAAGGAGTCACAAACCCTCTTGTTGGTAAGACAAGGGACAAGGTAACCTAAAAGTTTTCATGGACATCATCTTGTGTGTGCATCACTCTATGTCTATGGATATCCTTGTTTGTTCCTTGTGGGACTAACCCGTGTAGGTATTGAAAGTGCAATTCACTCAAATGGATAGCTCCAAGTGATCTACATCAACATTGAGCATCCACATCTTCAACATCTACATGAAGTCATCATCGACAAAACCCGAGGTTAGTTCATCCCTCTAAGGGGGGATATCACATCTAGGGGGAGCTTTACTCTAAGACTTGAGCTAAAGCAACTCTAAAGATGTGAACACAACAATGCTTTATGTAAAAGTGGTAACGCCACTTGAGTTTAAACGATGAGTATGACCTATGATCAAGTGTTCTCACTTGACTCCTAAGTCAATATACTCATATATAGATGACCTTGTCATCACAAATTGCTTGATAGATGCTAGAATTGGTTGTGCATGCCTTGTCACATATTTCATTTGCCATATTATTGTGTGAGCATGCTGGTTGCATATTTTACTCATTCGAGGACATCCACTTGTTGTTTTGATTGTTTGGTTTTATTTCCTTTTGCCAAGTGGATGGACAAGAATGCCTAAGAACCTCCTCTAGCTATCTATGCTTTTCTCGTCTCAAACTCTATTCATGCTACATCACAAAATTTGATCAAGTCAGATTCGAACCACTCTGTGTGAGGAGCGCTCGGAGTCCCCGATTCGTCATAGACTTAAACTTCCAAAACCTCTTTATGATTCTCGGTCTGACCGATACCCTAATTTTGATCCTACCGAGATCATTAAGTTGATCTAGGTTTTCGATCTCGGTGCAACCGATTTGAACCATTCGGTCACACCGAGTTGCAACAACTGTATACAGTTTTGCATCTCAGTGCCACCGAGTTGTTCCACTCGGTCACACCGACAGGGTCGGGCTATATATAGTCACGGGAAAAAATTTGGAAATTTCTCCGAACCCCTTCGCCCACGCGATAGCCTGCTCTGCCAACTTGGTCTCCGGATCGTCTCCTCGCCGCCAGCCGCCTCCAGTCGCTGGTCTCCATCGCCGTCAACGGAAATTCAACCCCGCCGTTGCCGCCGTAGCGAGTCTCCGCCGAACTAGGGTATGGACTCGATCTTTGTGCTATTCCCCAATCCGATTCTTAGCACATTGTGATCATCATGATTCTTGCCACGTTTGTTAAACTTCTATCCAGTCAATGAACTCGTAGATTAGGTTTAATTCGAAAATTTTAGGGTTAGGTTTCCGCTGAAACCATCTCGGACCCACCGAGTTGAAAAACTCGATCCCACCGATTTGGCTTATGCCATTGCACAAGTGAGACTCGGTCTGACATAGAATTACTTATCGGTGTGACCGATTTTGGAACTCTGTGAAACCCTAGCAGTCTCGGTGCCACCGAACTGTGACTTGGTCTGACCGAGTTCACTAGTTTAGGTGCCAAAACTGCTTCGGTATCACCGAGTTTAGAAATCGGTAGATCCGAGATGCTTTCAGTGGGAAACTAAAACTAAGTTTTTGAATTATTCTTTTGCAAAAATCTCTGCATTTTGTGATGCTTATCCACTCTATCTCATCTATAACCTATTCACAGGGTCAGCAGTCAGAGTTTGCATCATGTCAGACCAAAGTGATAGCTAGAGATTGTCAGAGCAGCAAGTGCAGATGAGTGAGGGCACTAGTCCCTCAAGTTCCTCAGATGATGGCAGCAGGAGCACCCCTAGCAATCTGCCTAAAGCTGCCACAAGACAGAGAAAGAAGAGAACTTCAGACTTCAGAAGAGGATTATGTGGCAGAAGAGGAAGCAACTTCCAAGAGAGTTGAGCTAGCACAGGGCATAAAACCAGGGATGAAGATCAAAAGGCCAGCAGGCAGGCAGCCTATGTCAAAGGCTAGAGCTTCAACTGAGAAGCCCACTCCCATTGAGCCAGTTGCTGCTGAAGGCAAGAAGAGGAAAGAAAGGGTGAAGAAAACTATAGCCAGAGTGCTTGGCAAGGCTTCCATCATGGAAGATGAGGAGGAAGAAGAAGAGGTAGCTGCACCAGCACCTAAGGCACCCAAGCTGATGGGTGATGCCATAAGAACAGGGGCAGCTGCTTCCAAGGCCAAGCCAGCTCCAAAGCCAAAGCCAAAGAGGAACACAAGAAGCATCCTAGCTACTGAGAAGAACAAGGCCCCAGTGCCTGAAGCTGCAGAAGAAGAAGAAGAGAATGTTCTTAGAAAGCTCAAGCCCAAGATCCCAGACCACAACGACGCTCATCCTGTGGCTGAGGATATGAAACTCAGGAGATATTCAGGGCTCCGGAAGTGGAGAGAAGCAGACCCGTATGCTTCAAGGAGAAGGACTGCAGTTGACTACAGGTTTCACACCAAGGAGCAGCAAGACTTTTATGAGACAGTGCTGCTAGACAAGAAGCAAATTGTCTGTGATATGAGATGGGTTGATTGGCAATACATCAAGGACAACGAAGAGTACTACCCTGGAGTGCAGGACAGCTTCAAGGCATGTGGAGTAGAGGACTTTGTTGGTAGAAGCTCACAAAGTGGAACGAGGAACTCATCATGCAGTTCTACTCCATAGCCCATTTCTATCCAGATGGCAGGATTGTATGGATGTCAGAGGGTACGAGGTACCAGTCTACAGTTGCTGAATGGGCTCAGCTGATTAATGCCCCAGAAGAGCATGACGATGACTTGGACATTTATGCCAAGAAGAAGATGGACCACAACTCAATGTCAAACATGTACAAGGAGATTCCAAATGAAGCACTTGATACGTTCAAATTTGGCTCAGTACACTATCTTCTGTCAGGGCTGCCAACCATCAACTGGATTCTTAGGCACACCCTATTGCCCAAGTCTGGAGATCACAAGATGATCAGGGGCCACGCGATCAACTTGCTTCATATCTTTGACGTGCCACAGAAATTCAAAGTCATGAGCCTTATGATTGAAACAATCAAGAGGACAGCAGCAGACCAGAAGAGGAGCTGTGGATATGCCCCACAGATTCAGGAGATCATCAACTCTAAGATGGGCACGGTCATATACTTATTGGACAAGGAACACCTGCCCATCCGTCCATACTTTGAAGATAATCAAGTGGTCATGACTGAGAATGAGCCATCATCTGCCCAAGCACAAGCCAAGAAGGAGAAGGCGAGGAAGGAGAAAGCTGCCAAGATGCCTACTCAAGAGGAGGCATCTGAATATTTCCTGAAAACCAAACAAGAGCAGCTTGGTTACTTGATTGCATCCACCCTGTGGATTGAGCAAGGACTAGCCACCCTAACTCAGAACCAGGCAAGCTTAGAGAGGATCATGGAACAAAAGTTCTATGACTTGGATGTCAAAGTGACAGAGATTCAGACTGCAGTGGAGCAGCTCCAGGATGACATGCAGGAGAGGAGAGGCAAGACTACAACTGATGCCTTTGCCAGAGTGCCACGAGGTCCGAGGTCGTCTGCAGTGCCAGTTGCTGACCCCAGAGCCACCACGTCTGCACCAGCTACAGCCTCAGTTCCACCAGCTCCAGCGTCCACTTCAGCCTCGACTCCGACACGTTTACAGAAGGCTTCGTCCTTGGAGTGCTCCGGACTCCACCACCACCTGAAGATCAAGCCTGAGTGTCGACTTAGCACTATGCATTTGTTGCCAAAGGGGGAGAAAATGTATAGATCATAGGCTTCGAGAGAGAGTGTTGCTTTTATTCTCTCTTGTTTTAGTTGGTGGTTTTTTGAACTTTGTTTGCTTTTGTGTGAGATACTATGTCAATGCTCGTGAGACATTGATGATCATGTGTTTGATCATAAGCTACACTTAATGTTTGCTTAATATTATCATCTTATCTATCTTATGTGATCATTCACTATTCCTGGTGATGAGTGCATGTATTTCATTCTTATCATTTTAAGCGCTCCACCAAGATGTATGTGACATGGAAGAGTAACCCATGACTCTAACTCTTTGTGCATTTGCAGTCCAAAGCAAATTTTAAATATGCACAAATTTAGGGGGAGCTCTTACTTGTCACATACTTCTCAAAGCGACGATATATTTCATGCTTATTATCATTTGTCGAAGCTTTGATCTATATGTTGTCATAAATTACCAAAAAGGGGTAGATTGAAAGTGCAACTATCCCTAGGTGGTTTTGGTAATTCATAACAACATATAGCTCATTGAGCTAATGCTATTCCAAGATGACTATTTCAGGAAAGCTCAATGATTGGCATGGCATGGATGTGAAAGTGGAACCCTCAAAATGCTAAGGACAAAGGATTGTCTCAAGCTCAAAAGCTCAAGACTCTTCATTTTATATTTTAGTGATCCAAGATCACATTGAGTCTTTAGGAAAAGCCAATACTATCAAGGAGGGATGAGGTGTTGCTTAATGAGCCTCTTGCTTCATGTGCTTAGTGATATGCTCCAAAACCCTCAACTACTTTCCCATATCCACATATGACCTAAATCCTAAGCCAAACTCGGTCCTACCGATTCTTTCTATCCGGCGCCACCGAGTTTCACTTGTCATAAGCCACTGCCAAACCCTAGCAATTCGGTTCTACCGATAGGGATCTCAGTCTCATTGAGATGGGATTGCAAACTCTCTGTTTCCCTTTCATAACTTTTCGGTCTCACCGAAAGAGCGAATCGGTCCCACCGAGATTGCAATGTAAACTCTGTGTTTCCCTTTTGTAACCTTTCGGTCTCACTGAAAGAGCAAATCGGTCCCACCGAGTTTGCCTGACCAACTCTCTGGTTAGCTTATTACCAAACTTGGTCTCACCGAGTTTGTGTAATCGGTCTCACCGAGATTACGTTATGCCCAAACCCTAACCATATTGGTCCTACCGAGTTGCATGTCAGTCCCACCGAAAATCTCTAACGGTCACTAGGTTTACTTTTTCGGTCCGACCGAGTTTGTTGATTCGGTCCCACCGAGATTGGAAAACTGTGTGTAACGGTTGGATTTTGTGTGGAGGCTATATATACCCCTCCACCTCCTCTTCATTCATGGAGAGAGCCATCAGAACACATACACAATTCCAACTCATATGTTCTGAGAGAGAACCACCTACTCATGTGTTGATACCAAGATATTCCATTCCTACCATATGAATCTTGATCTCTAGCCTTCCCCAAGTTGCTTTCCACTCAAATCTTCTTTCCACCAGATCCAAATCCTATGAGAGAGAGTTGAGTGGCCGGGAGACTATCATTTGAAGCACAAGAGCAAGGAGTTTCATTCAACACACCATTTGTTACTTCTTGGACAGTGGTGTCTCCTAGATTGGCTAGGTGTCACTTGGGAGCCTCCGACAAGATTGTGGAGTTGAACCAAGGAGTTTGTAAGGGCAAGGAGATCGCCTACTTCGTGAAGATCTACCGCTAGTGAGGCAAGTCCTTCGTGGGCGATGGCCATGGTGGGATAGACAAGGTTGCTTCTTCGTGGACCCTTCGTGGGTGGTTGCTTCTTCGTGGACCCTTCATGGGTGGAGCCCTCCGTGGACTCGCGCAACCATTACCCTTCGTGGGTGGAGCCCTCCGTGGACTCGCGCAACCGTTACCCTTCGTGGGTTGAAGTCTCCATCAACGTGGATGTAGGATAGCACCACCTATCTGAACCACGGGAAAAACATCCGTGTCTCCAATTGTGTTTGAATTCTCCAAACCCTTCCCTTTACATTCTTGCAAGTTGCATGCTTTACTTTCCGCTGCCAATATACTCTTTGCATGCTTGCTTGAATTGTGCGATGATTGCTTGACTTGTCCTACAATAGCTAAAATCTGCCAAGAACTAAAATTTGGAAAAGGTTAAGTTTTTATTTGGTCAAGTAGTCTAATCATCCCCCTCTAGACATACTTCCGATCCTACATAAGGCCACCGCTGCTACCCTCCAGTTGAAGCCAAGCTAGGCGGGTTGACCATTGACGGCCGGTTAGCTTCTTGGCGGTGACGTGGAGTCGGGGAATTCTGCTGGAGAATAATGCTGCTTCTACTTAACTGCTGGTGCAGTTGGCTGACTGACACGTGGGCCCAACAGGCCACATGTCAGTTATGCATCTGCACCAGCAGTTAAGTCACTTAAGCTTCTGTTCGGCTCAGCGGGACACAGGTGGGTAGCTTCGGTTAATTAATTATACCTCCTTCATCACCGAGCTTCCTCCTTCGTGGATCTCATTGGCACTCTTGATGTGGAAGAAAAGGCGAGAGAAAAGGACACACATGCTTGAGGAATTGAGGGAGGATCTAGTGCCAATATGGTACAGAAGAACTTCCAGCCCCACAAGTTCAAGAACAAGGGCAAGTTTGATGGTAAAGCAAAGTTTGATGGGAAGAACAAGGTTGTGCAACACACGAACTTCAAGAAGAAGAATGACAAGAATAAAGGTGTTTGTCATGTGGTGATCCTGATCATTGGGCTCCTAGTTGCCCTAATCGCTATGACAAGCTAGGCTGGTTAATTAATTATACATCCAGCGCACCCCTTTATAGTTGAAATGTAATGAAATCCAGCATGTTTATATGAAATCCGACCGTGTATGAATGAATTTATTTCGATTATTTTGAATTCCTGTATCACTGGCATTGGATGAACATGCAAAACAATACGGGCTAGCATTATTCCCAGGGTGATCACCTCGTTTGCAGCAGTTTCACATGTACTCCCTCCGGTCCTTTCTAGTCTGCATACAAGTTTTGTCTGCAGTCAAAGTATCTCTACTTTGACCAATCTTATACAAAAAAGTATGCACTTACACAATGTGTGAAGTAAAAAGGAATAGAAGGAGTACAAAGAGTTTGAGCAGCTTTTTAGCGTTTCTGTACATTGCAATCAAACACATAGGCCTGGCAATCCATAGAGAACATTCAAAACAATCGATGATTATGCATCTCAGCGACTCACATGTCAGAGGCAATATTTACTTCACAGCTAAAGAATAAAGAAAAAATTGACCGACGTTGCTGACAGCAAAGGGCGTCCCATTCGAAAATATCAAACGCATGTCTTGCTAAAATCAATGAGCAAAATTTGACAAGGTTGTCCCATTCCAAAATATCAAATGTCTGCGATTGTGGAATGGACGGGGTTTGCCATCAGTTTGGACATTGACATGGCACCTCGTGCTAAATAAACCAGCTGTTCTTTTTGTGCAGTTCCACCAAAATCAACGAAATTCGCGCGTAGCTTATATGATTTCGCCCTTATATGTTGCAACACCTTGAACTTATCGGCACCTCCTTTCTTGTGGTGGAAATGAATGATTTGATGTATTCATGAACATTTTGTGTAGTTCCCATTGAAATCAAGCTGAGCACCCCTGTTTGCACAAATACAAAAAAGTGATTAGTATAGAGCAAACTGTACTATGAATTGACAGTTTCAACAGGAACATACATGGTCCATGTAGAGCACACTTTTAGAAAAATGGAACTCACCAGAAAGAATCCTAGAACAACAGCAAAAAATGGAGATTTTGTCAGTCCTTCTGAGCTGAAGTTAGTTTGGTCTTGTGTGGAGTAATGTAACCATCCTTCAACTGCTCCTTCTGGTGATAAGATAGACAGGGCTTCTTCATCCTGGCATAATCGGAACTAATCACTTCACGTACTCCATATTCTTCTTCAGAGGAAGATGATCCTGTTGTGCACCAACAAGAGGACTACTAAATGCTAGCATCACTGTTTGCTCGAAAAAAAAGGAAAGGAAATATTTAAAACAGCATAGATGAAGCACTTCTCAAGGACAATACCACTTTTTCATGACAGTATCTAAACAGTAGCACAACACCAATAGAGATGACAAAGCTCAATCATATGGATGAAATCAGTGGGCGAGTACCAACCTTTGTCAGGAGGCTTATTGTGTAGAGCATACAGATGAAGCATCTACAGTGGTGGCCAAGCTTACTATATACTCCTCGATTAGTTTAATGTTCCCAACATCTTCTTGTGCAGTTCCACTAAAATATATGGTATCTTCAAAGAAGATCTCTGTTTGCACAAGTAGAGATAATTACATATTACATTAAGAGTGGCATCAAATCAGTGGCAAAACAATTGCTCGTTCCAGCCATAGCAATAAATTAAGATGCAAAACTATATCATTACTTGTGCCATCACAGTTCCAGTGCTTCATTACAGCACCGGGAGTTGATTTTTGTTTTTCTTCCCCTTGTTCTTCCCCTTCATCACTTGGTTCAATAACAAACAAGCTTCGCCTTCAACGTAAGATTTGGCATGTCAATTAGGGAGCACAAGTATAGTACTAAACTTAATTTTCTGATGAAAGTGGCAAAATACAGGCCAGCAGTTGTGAAATATCCTTATCTTACCTCAATGGGATATTACGGTGCATGTACAGATTGGAAGTCTTGTCTCCATTTGTGCAGTTCACTAAAATCAAGCAACATTATCATACAAGTAGCACAACATATGAATGCACACTGCAGAATCATGTGAAAGAAGGCTAGTACTGACCTCTCATGATGCGGAATTGAAATAACTCACAAGAAGAAGATCTGAACCAAATTCACCTTAACGGATAGGAAGTAAGATCTCCTCTTGTGCAGTTCCACTAAGATCTAGCAATCAAGCAACGTTGTCGGTGTGACATTTTGGTTGAACTACACAAAACACTCTTAGAACAAAAGTGTTTTGTGCAGTGCAACAAAAGGTCACAATGGCAATGAGGTGAAGCAGATAACCCTATTTACGCAGAGGTGCAAAGGAAACAATTAGTGGTCAATAACGGTGGATGACACAGAAGCCAACAAAAAGAAGCATCTACCTTATCTAAATGGGAAAGAAAGCAAGACAGTAGCATTTCTCAAACGGTGGCATTGATTAATATTAACATAGAGATTATATTAACAATAAAATTTGTTAAACATGTAATTTGCTTTTAACTGTGGCATTGCATCAATTTTGCAGCGGCATTATTAGAGGGTGTTTGTTTACAGGGACATTTCGGTGTAGGGACTAAAAAAACTCCGTGTCAGTCCATGTTGTCCCAGTTTTGTTATCAGACGCCTTTCCCTATGTGAGCGCAGCAAATCTAGTCCTGCTCAAACTCTACAGCCTTGTCCCATCCTTTCGTTTTTGAACTAGTACTTTCGCCCCTTCCTTTCCTTTTTGAACCACGTCCTAGATTTATGCGATACAAATTTCCCCACTACTTTCCCCCATTCCTTTCCTCTTTGAACCATGTCCTAGATTAATGCTATACAACTTTCCCTCTAAATTTCCTCTTTGAACCACGTCCAAGATTCATGCTATATACAACTTTGCCCACTCCTTTCCTCTTTGAACCGCGTCCTAGATTCATGGTATACATGCAGCTAGAGCAATGCATGTGGAGTAAGTAAATTATACCTTAAGGTTCTTGGGGCGTGGTTCGGCGGGCGACGGGACGGCGGCGAAGAAGAAGGGGTCAGAGGCCCTCCCGCGCCGCCGCTGAGTGGAAAGTGAACAGCTGCGCCGGTAGTCCCTCGCCGATGGCGACAGCGTTAAGCCTCCTTCCCTTCCCGACGGACGGATCCTGCCGGCTCTTTGAGCAGCAGTGAGGGGAGAGAGAGGCCAACGAAGTCTTGTTTAGATCTGGAGAGGGCGAGAGAGTGTGAAGAGAGCAACTACAACCGCTGAGGCTCCGGCGTGTATATATACTGGAGAGAGAGTGTGAAGCGTGCAAACCCTAGAAAACATTTTGACCAGTCAAAACACAACCCTCCCGTTATGTTCAACACGAGGGAAATAACCTTTTATACATTCCTGAATCCTTATTATAACATGGACACAAATTTTGGGCACTTGTATTCGAGTTAAGTCAGTGTGCCACCGTATCTCGTATACTTACTACTCCCTCCGTCTAGGTGTAATAAGTCGCGTTAGAAGGTGCAACGGGACCAAGGTGCGTGCGTGTGTGTGTGTGTGTGCGCGCGTGTGTGTTTAACACCATGTGTGTGTTAGAGAGAGCGATAGATCGACCTACTCCTACAGAGAGATGTTGTGTTGTCGGGTGGTAGGTGCGACATATGCCAACGGGTGGCTTATCATTGTGGGAGCCAATAAGACGTCGTCGGTGCCTGGAAACGGGATGAGGCGAAGACATGCACGCCGGCGAATCTTACCCAGCTTCGGGGCTCTCCGTGGAGATAACACCCCTACTGCTGCTCTGCGGGGTCTCGGCATGATCACTAGATGGACAAGTAGCTACACAATGCTCCTTGAGCTGTTCGGTGGGAGGAGGAAGAAGGGCACGGCTAGCTTGCTTCTTCTCCTTGTGTGGTGTCTAAAACTAGCTGGGGGTCTAACCCTTTGCATGGGTGCCCCGGGGGGTTTATATAGGCCTACCCCCCGGGGGTACAATGGTAATCCGACTGGGCGCGGGGCCCAGCCGTCTGTGACTGCGCTCGCCGGCTTCTGCGCCGGCTGCTGGGGCCCGCCGACTAGTGGGTCCCGCCGGCTGCCGGCCCCTTGGTCGACAGGCAGGCCCCACTGTCCAGGACTTGGTCGGAGGCTGGTTACTGTTGCTCCATCTTGGTGACGTGGGCTTCGTCGTGGTAGGCGTGGCTACAGTGCCGCCGCCCGGCGGGCGATCGCTGTAGCCTCACCGCGTCTTGTCTCCTTAATGGGGCGTCTCCTTCGAGGAAGATGGCTAGCCGGCTGCGGGGAGCCGGCTCTCTCTTGGGCCGACTGGGGGAGGTGTGGCCGCCTTCGGGTGTCTCTCTGCCCGAAGGGACCCACCGCCCGTGGGCCGCGCTGGTAGTCCGTCGTGGATGGCGTCAGGGTCGGCATGGCAACAGTGTTGCGCCGGGCGGGTCATGGTCACCCGTACGGCGCACTGTGCCGATCATGCTCCGGGATTTGGGGGTGGCAGGCTTTACTGTAGCCATGCCCCGTCTCATCGCCGCTAGGTGGATGCAAACTTTGAGGGTACGGTCTCGACCGCTCTATGGGAGCCGGCTTCTTGGAGTCGGCCTCCTCGCGGCCGGCTTCTCGAAGTCGGCCCTCCCATGGCTTTCTTCATGAGGGCTAAAGTCGGGCCGCCTTCCGAAAGCCGGTCTGGGTGACAGCCAGCAAGGGGAAGGCGGCCCCATGTCTTGGATTCTTGAGAGCCGGACGGGCTCGTAATTTTTTCAGAAGGGCCAGGGGAAGCCGGCTAGGCTACCCATGGCTATTTACTCCGACAGTAGTCCCCGAAGCTGATCGAGCTTCGAGGCGGACAAAGGGACGAGAAGCTTGGTCAGCTTCCTACCCTGAAGAGCCGGCTTTGCTGGTGTATGCCGATTTCGGGGAGCCCTGCGTCTTGCAGGCGGGAAAGTGGTCGACCCGCGTGCTGACCGCGGGCCTTCCCACGGGCCTGCCACTCCTAGGCCTCGGCCCGAACGCTGATCTTCTGCAGCCCAGGTGGACCGCTCGCGTTCCCGTGGCGATTTTATTTCGCCGTTATGGCGCAATAAACGCGGGACGTGGGGGAGTGGGCACGATCGATCCCCACGTTTCCCCACGCCTCGCCTCCTCGGCTCCGCCATGCGAGCCTATAAGTAGGGGGGGAGGGGGAGAGACAGAGGTTCGCACGCTCTCTCTCGCTCCGCCCCTTCTCGTCCTCCTTTCTTCCTCTCGTTGCCGCCGCAGCCTCCTGTCTCAGCGCCGCCGCGCCGCCACAGCGTCTTGCTCCCATGGCGCTGTCGAGCTCGTGGGATGGATCCAACGTCCCTGAGGACCATGTTGAGTTCCTCCGCCAGACTCGGCGCCTGCCCGACGCCAACCTCGTGCGGGTCCGCCTGGCGCCAGAGACGGAGATCTCGCCGGCACTGGAGGAGGGCGAGCGGGTCGTCTTCCGCTCGCACTTCCTGCGCGGCTTCGGCCTTCCGGCGAGCGGATTCCTGCGCTCCTTCCTTGAGTTCTACAATCTTCAGCCGCATCACCTCACGCCCAACGCGGTGATGCTGTTGTCGGCCTTCGTCTCTCTCTACGAAGGTTTCTTGGGGCTGCTCCCCACACTGGAGCTCTGGGGGAATTCTTCCAGAGCAAACTCGGCACCGTCGTCGCAGGCGTGCCCGCCCCCTGCGGGGCCTATATCGCCATGAGGAGGTCGGGCGAGAACAACCCGTTCCCGTCCATCCCCCTGATCCAGTCGGTGAAGATCTGGCAGAAGTCGTACTTCTACGTGAAGAACATCGCCCAGCAAGGAGACCACGTCAACCTGCCGGCTTACGCAGCCGGCCCGCCGGCTGGGAGGCAGCCCTCATGGAGTTTCCGGTCCAGGTCACTGTCTCAGGCCGGGAACGCTGCCGTCTCCCGACTTCGGGTGATGATCCAGTCGGAAGGCCTGAGCGGGGCCGACTTGGTGGCCGCCTTCGTGGAGCGCCGGATACTTCCACTCCAAAGCCGGCCCCACATGATGTGTCAGATGAGCGGCCGCTTCGACCCAAGCCGGCTGAGCACCAGGGAGATGCCTCATGCGGAGGTGTCATACATGGTAAATCATATCTCCAATTGCAAGCTCGCCGAGGACTGGCGATACGGCAAGGTGCCGTATTCTCGCGCCAACCCTCCGCCCGTGGTAAGCTTTCCTCTCTTTCTTCTTTTTGTTGGTAGCCGGCTTTATGATGGCCGGCTTTATGATGGCGGCTTCTAATCGGTCGGTTCTTCTTAGCAGAACCCCCTTCTTCCGCCGACGACCGGGGCAGCAGGGATAGAACGCCAGTACGTCCCCGACCGCACGGTGGATGACGTCGACGACCCGGATTTGGGGGCGGCCGCCATGGAAGACGCCGTCGTGGGGGACGACGCCGAGCCCGGAGGCACAGGGCTTACCGCCATCCTTGAGGACTGGCCGGATGATGCCGCAGCCGAAGTCGCCCCGCGTCGCCAGCCGGCGGCCGACCATCAGGGCGCGGGCTCGTCCATCGCGCCGGCTGCCAGCGGCGGTGCACAGAAGCGTCGGGCCGCATCAATCCTCTTTGGCAGTCGGCCGAAGAAGTCCAAAGCCTCCACCGCGGCGACCAAACGAGATGAGGCGGTCGCGAAAGCGGCCCGCTTCCGCAAGGTGGTGAAGCAGCCTCAGGCGGTCTCAGCGTAAGTCGTCGATTGCCTGGTCGCATGCTTTTCATCGTTCTCTCCTGTTCGAACATTCTTCCTAACCTTTTCCCGCTCGCTGGACAGGGCGCCGCTTTCCCTTGAGCGGGGTCCGGGCGGCTCCGTAGTTGGGCCGACTGGAGGGTCTTCGGGCTCCCACCGCGTGGACCCCCACGCCGACCTCAGGGAGGCCACGAAGTGGAACGCCTGTGAGGCGCGGGAGGAGCGTGAGGCGGCGGAAAAAGCGGCCTCCCAGGCGGCGAGGGAGCAGGCCGACGCGGCAGCCATGGCCTAGGCGGAGGCAGCGACCACGAAAACGGAGGCGGAGGATTTGCGTAACCAGCCTCCGCTGCTCGCCATTCCCCTCCGAGCCGTGGCCCCTGACACCCCATTGCCCCTGGCGGAGGAAATCGTCCAAGACCCGCCGCTGATGGAGAGGAGGGAAGACCTCGTGGTCTTCGCGGGGAGAGCGCCGCCGGCAGCGCCAACCGGAGCGGGCCAAGGCGGCCAATCGTCAGCGGCGCCAGAGGGGCCGGCCGGGGTGAGCAGGAGGACGGAGCCGGCTTCGAGGTGCAGCCGGTGACGCGTCGGCGCGCAGCGGGAGGCGTCGCTCCGCCGGAGTCGCGCCGAGTTGCGGGCGCCGGCCAGTCGGCGGAGGATCTGGAGGCGGCCAGCACCGCCACGTCCGAGTGGACTCCCAGCGGGGGGACTGGCGAGCTGAATGTGGCGGCTCAAGAGGTCCGGAGCCGGCTTCAAGCTCAGGCCGCCCTGCTGCAGCAGTACACCCAGGAGTTCCTGTCGACGCGGGCCGCCATCCGGGTGAGTCTTTCATTCTTGGCCACTTTGGTCTCTTGATTTCTTCCGTGGGGGCGCGTCAGCGCACCTACTGGGTGTAGTCCCCGAGATTCGGGCCGACTGCTAAGCAGTCGGGTCGGATCTTTCTTGACGACTACCTTATTTTTGCTTCCTGTCTGAACTTCCAGGAATATCATAACTCCCGTGCTGCCGCCTTCAACTCCCAGGCTCAGGAGTTGGGTCGGAAGACCGACGACCTGGCCAACAGCCGAAGTAAGTGCTTGATCTTGTCTGTCTCCTGTGGGGGCGCGTCAGCGCACCCACTGGGTGTAGTCCCTGAGATTCGGGCCGACTGCTGAGCAGTCGGGTCGGATCTTCCTTGACGACTTTTTCCTTATTGGTTTTTCTTTTCTCTTTCGTCTTTCGTGCTTTCAGGGGCCAACGCCGACTTGAGGAGGGAGCTCGGCGAAGCGCAGGCCGCCCTTCGTACCAAGGATGCTGAGTACGCTGCCTTGGTCCAGGAGCGTGACCGCCTGGCCAAGAAGCTGGCTGACCAAGAGGAGAGCTAGAAGGCGGCCCTGCAGAAAGCGCAGGATAGCGAGGCCGCCCTGAAGGCAGAGTTTGAGACTGAGGCGGCAAGCTGGGCTGAGACCCGGCAAGCGCTGGATGAAGGCTTCGGCCGCATTGAGGACTTGATCGATGGTAAGCCGCCTTCCTCGCTCCTCTCCTGCCCCTTGCCGCCTGGTTTTTGGCCTGACTTGTGCTGCTGCCTATTTTCTTGTGCAGACTACTTTCCCGCCTACTCCGCCTTCGCCGCCCAAACCATCGAGGCCCATCGCGAGGTGCGCCGTCAGGCGGGGGTCAACATCGCGCCGGACGCGAATCGGGCGCTTGAGGAGCAGCTCTTGGCTGTCCAAGCGCGGCTGCAGCCGGCTCACCGGATGCTTTGCCGGCTCCAACGTGCCGGGGCGCAGGTGTTGGCCGCCCTCTAGCTTGGTGAGACAATCCCCCGCACCCCAAGCCGGACTGCCGACTGGCTGGAGGTCGCAGTCGGTCGCTTTGAAGCTTGGAAGGCGTCGGCGGCCCGTCTTGGAGCCGGGCGGGCGTTGGAGTTCGTTCGAGCTTGGTACCCGAGGCTGAACCTGGACCAGCTGCGCACTTGGCGGCTGGAGGCCAACGCGGAGCTGGAGGAGGTGCGGCCGGCTATCGCCTAGCGTGGTTCGACGATCGCCGAGTGCACCGACATCAGCGTTTTTGCACCTGAAATCAATGATGACGGCGTTGCCTAGCCGGAGGAGTGGTTCGGGCTGAACCCGGTGGTGGGCGAGGACTCGGCAGAGGAGATCGCCTCCAGCGACGAGGGCGAGGATGACGAAGAAGAGGACGGTGAAGACGTTGAGCCGGCTAGTGGAACAACCGGCCGGCCTCAGGCTGACCGTGCCTCCAGCAACGAGGCACGTGGAAGCACGCCCTCTGCGGGAGGCGGTGATCAAGCCGAGGTTCGCCAGCCGGCCACTCCTTCAGCCGGCACAACCGTCTCCGCCAACCAGCCCGGCTCGTCGGTCGCTCCGCCAGCTTGACCTGCCGTCCTTATTTTTCCTGCTTGTTGCCTTTTGAACAATCTTTATTAAGTTTTCGCAGTTCCACCCACTGGGGGTGTATCCAAACTATGTTGAATGCTGGCCTCTTGGAGGTCTTTTATGTAAATATTATTATGTGCATGTTTGGTTTCCATTCGCGTATGCTTTTTATCCTTAGGCTTTTTCCTTTGCCGCCTTCCCTCTTTGGGGAGGCAAGTACTCGAGCTTTCTTGGATTGAAGTGAAGTGAATGGAAACCGGCCGTCCGGCTACTTTGGTAGTCGGTCGGTGGTAGGCGGCAAACCAGCTTTCGTTATATTAGTCCGTTGGTCCCTGGCCATTTTTCGTGTGGGCATCCTTTCCTGCTTTTGACTCTTGCCAGCCGGACAGCCGGTTCTTCGAACTGCGACTTTGGCAAGAGCTAAGCCTGGGTGTCGGCACACTACTTGTCTGACCGCGGGTAGGACTTCTAATATAACTCCAGTCGGCCAGTCCCCGGGCTGACTAGTCGAACCCGGTGCCGGACGGAACAAGTAAATGAAATGACAAGGTCATAAGCATGATACTTTTCATTCATAGATAAAAGATGGCAGTCCTCGAGCCCTCCTCGAGGGGCCTATTGTCTCGTATTTAGTACAAAAGTTAGCGTGATACATACTGCATTTCAACTGTAAAATCTTCGAAGGAGGTTGGCGTTCCATGGTCGTTCCGACTCCTTGCCGGAGTCATCTCTCTTGCGTGCATTGGGCTTCTGCGCGTCGATTAGGTAGTAGGAGTCATTGCCTAGAGCTCTACTGATGATGAAGGGGCCGAGAGCTTGTGCTGGCTGGCTGTTCGCTGGATCAGCCGGAGCACAAGATCGCCCTCTTGGAAAGATCTTGGCCTGACCTTCCGACTGTGGTAGCGGCGCAAACCCTGCTGGTAGATGGCAGACCGTCTGAGGGCTAATAGCCGGCCTTCTTCAAGCAGGTCGACGCCATCTTCTCGTGCTTCCTTGGCCTCCGCCTCCGTGTACATGGTTACCCGGGGCGAGTCGAACTCGATGTCGGTTGGGATGATCGCCTCGGCACCGTACACGAGGAAGAAAGGAGTGAAGCCGGTTGACTTGTTTGGGGTAGTGCGCAGACTCTAGAGGACAGCCGGCAGCTCATCAAGCCAACAGCCAGCTGAACGCTCCAGTGGTACGACCAGTCGGGGCTTGATGCCGGAGAAGATGAGGCCGTTGGCTCGCTTGACCTGGCCGTTTGACTGCGGGTGGGCGACGGACGCTAAGTCCAACCGGATACCTTGGGCTGCGCAGAAACGTGCCAAGGCTCCTTTGGCAAAATTCGTGCCATTGTCGGTGATGATGTTGTGTGGCACGCCGTACCGAGTTGTTATGTCTGCGATGAATGTCACAGCAGTCGGCCCATTCAGCTACTTGATCGGCTTTGCCTCAATCCACTTGGTGAATTTGTCCACGGCGACGAGCAAATGCGTCATGCCGCCGCGCGCCGTCTTGAATGGGCCCACCATGTCCAGTCCCCAAACGGCGAAGGGCCAGGTGAGGGGAATGGTCTTGAGTGCCGAAGCCGGCATGTGTTGCTTGGAGCTGAAGAGTTGGCACCCTTTGCAATATTTACCTAATTCTTTGGCGTCATCCAAAGCAGTCGGCCAGAAGAAACCATGGCGGAAAGCTTTGGCGACGAGTGATCTTGAAGCCGCATGGTGGCCGCATTCTCCTTGGTGAATGTCTCTGAGGATTGCAATGCCCTTCTCTTGCTGGACGCACCGTTGGAGGACTCCAGTGACACTGCGCTTGATGAGTTCTCTGTTGACGATTGTGTATGCTCCGGCTCGACGTTGGACTTGTCTTGCCTTTGTTTCGTCAGCCGGCAGATCTTGGTTTACTAGGAAGTTGAGGATGGACTGAGCCCATGATGGAGCCGCGACTTCTCCTACTGCCAATGTGGCTACTGCCACCAGGGTGGGCGGGCTGGGTGGTGAGATGCTGGAGTCGGCCGCCGGCTATTGTGTTGGTGCAGTCCCCGGGCCGGCTACTGCAGTCCCCGAGCCGGGTGTGGCAGTCCCCGAGCCGGTTGCCGAAGTCCCCGGGCCGACTACTGAAGTCCCGGGGTCGCCTGCTTGGTTCTTCGACCGGACCCGGCCACGTCGGGGTCAGGCGGTACGAAGATGGAATCGGACTCTGGAGACGGCTTGATGGACGGCTTGAGGAGGCGTTGTAGAGCGACGCCGGTTGGTATTGCTTGCCAAGTGGAGCCTATTCGAGCCAGGGCATCGGCTGGCTCGTTGTCGGCTCGCGGTACGTGGAGGAACTCGCATCCTTGAAAGTATCCGCTGAGTTGTTGAACCAGGAAGCGGTAGCTTGCCATATTTGCGTCCTTGGCATCCCAGTCGCCGGATGATTGCTGAACCACCGAGTCTGAGTCGCCATAACATAGGATCCGGCGGATGCTGAGTTCCTTGGCAAGCCGGAGCCCGTGTATGAGTGCCTCGTAGTCGGCTACATTTTTGGAGGCGGCAAAGTGAATCTGCAGCGTGTATCTAAGCTTGTCGCCTTTGGGAGAGGTAAGGACGACGCCGGCTCCCAAGTCGGTGCGCATCTTGGACCCGTCAAAGTGCATGCGCCAATGGGTGGAGTCGGGAGCCGACGGCAGGTACTGGGTCTCGGCCCAGTCGACGAGGAAGTCGGCCAGTGCTTGGGACTTGATGGCGGTGCGGGGCTGGTAGAAGATTGTGTAAGGGGCCAGCTCGATGGCCCATTTCGCCACCCGGCCGGATGCGTCCCGGCTGCCTATGATCTCGGCCAGCGGGGCGGTGCATACGACCGTGACGGGATGCTCTTGAAAGTAGGGCTTCAGCTTCTTGGCGGTGAAGTACACGTCGTAACACATCTTCTGGTAGTGCGGGTAGTTCTGCTTTGAAGCGGACAGCACCTCGCTCAAATAATACACCGGCCTCTGGACCGGCTGGGCTCGGCCTTCTTCTGGGCGTTGGACTACGATGACGGTGCTGACCACCCGGCTGGTTGCGGCAATGTAAAGGAGCATGGGCTCTTTCTCAGTCGGCGCCGCTAGGACGGGCGGCGTGGCCAGCATCTTCTTCAGCTCGTGAAAAGCTTGGTCGGCCTGGTCGTTCCACTCGAAGTGAGTGCTCTTCTTCATGAGGCGGTAGAGGGGGAGAGCTTTCTCTCCGAGCCGGCTGATGAAGCAGTTCAAGGAGGCCAAGCATCCGGTGAACTTTTGGATGTCTCGAAGCTTGGTGGGGATCGCCATTCTCTCGATGGCCTTGATCTTCACCGGGTTGCATTCGATGCCGCGTTCAGAGACCAGGAAGCCTAGGAGCTGGCCGGCTGGCACTCCGAACACGCATTTCTCGGGGTTGAGCTTGATTTGGAACCGGCGTAGGTTCTCAAACGTTTCTTTGAGGTCTTCTAGCAAGGTGCCGCGCTTCTTCGTCTTCACCACAATGTCGTCCACGTAGACGTAAGCATTTCTGCCGAGTTGCTTGAGGAGGCACTTCTGCATGCAACGCTGAAAAGTGGCACCGACATTTCTTAAGCCGAATGTCATAGTCAGGTAGCAGAAGGCTCCAAATGGCATGATGAAGGCGGTCTTCAGGCGGTCGTTCGGATCTAGCTTTATCTGGTGATATCTTGAGTAAGCATCCAAGAAACTCAACATCTCCCATCCGGCCGTGGAGTCTATCACTTGGTCAATCCTCGGCAGGGCAAAGGGATCTTTAGGGCAGGCCTTGTTGAGGCTTGTGTAGTCTATACACATGCGCCACTTGTTGTTCTTCTTTAGCACGAGGCCCGGGTTGGAAAGCCACTCTGGAAAGAAGACTTCCATAATGAAGCCGGCTACCAGAAGCCGGGCTATCTCCTCCCCTACAATCCTTCTCTTTTCCTCTGATAGTCGGCGGAGGGGCTGCTTGACTGGTTTCGCGTCTTTTAGGACATGTAGTTTGTGCTCGGCGAATTCCTTCGGAACACCTGGCATATCCTTGGGGGACCATGCAAAGATGTCCCGATTCTCACGGAGGAAATCAGCGAGCTCGCCTTCCTATTTGCTATTCAGGCTTGCCCCGATGACGGCAAACCTCTCGGGGTGCTTGGGGTCAAGGGGTATCTTCTTGGTTTCTTTGGCTGGCTGGAAAGATCCTTGGGCATCATACTCCTTGGGGTCGGGGGACTGGTTCGGCTGCTTGCTGGCCATGGCCACGACCCGGTCCAACATCTTCTTCTCTTCGGCAATCACAAGGGACTCGGCCAGCCGGCTGCTAGCGACAGCGCACTCGGAAGACTTCTTGTAATCGCCGGCTACGGTGATGACGCCCTTGGAACTTGGTATCTTCATCTTGAGGTATGCATAGTGGGGAACTGCCATGAACCTGGCCAAGGCGGGTCGGCCAAGCAACGCGTGGTAGGGGCTCTCCAGGTCCACCACTTCAAACCATATTGCTTCCCGGCGGAAATGCTCCTTGTCCCCAAAGAGTACATCAATCTTGATCTTGCCAATGGGGGCGCAGGACAAGCCGGGTATGATGCCATGAAACACTGTCCGAGTAGGCATGAGCTGCTTCGTCTTGACATTTAGCTTCTCCAGGGTGTCACGGTATAGGATGTTGATGCTGCTCCCGCCGTCTATCAGCACGCGGGAGAAGCGGGCAGCGCGTCTGTCCGTCGCGAGGGTGGCTTCCAAGACCAACGCATAAGAGTCGGGAGACGGCATCACCTCCGGATGGTCGGCCCGGCTCCAGCTGATGGGTTTTTCTGACCAATGCATGTGTCCGGCGGGGTTGGCAGCGACCACGCTGACTTCCTGGTGTTCTCGGTGTTTGCCGCGCCGGTCTTCAAGCTGGCTTGTAAAGACGATGTAGGTTGCTTGCTCGTCGGGGAATTCATCGTGCACGGCTCCGACTACGGGCCGAGCGGCCGGAGGCAGCGGAGCCGGAGGCGGCGGGCCAGCAGGCGGAGGCGGCGCGAGCCCCTTGCCTTTAGAGATTCGGGTGAGCCAATGGCACTTCCGGGTTGTGTGGTTGGATGGCTTCGCGCCGCTATGGAATTTGCACGGGGCGTCGAGAGTTTGCTCGTAGGAGAAAGCCGGCTGCCAAGCCGGCCGGCCGCCCTTGGGCTTCTTGGGCGCGGGTCGCCCTTCAGGCAGCGCGTCTTCGACCGTGGCCACCTGCCGACTGGCGGGAGGCGGCGCAGGGCCCTTGCGCTTGTGGTCGTTCGGGTGTGGGCGTCGGCCGGAATCCCCTGCCGGCGTCTTGGGCGCCGGGTTGAGTACTTCCCCGGACGCGTCTACCGGAGCTCGGTCTTCATCGAAGAGTGGCGGTGGCGTATTTGTCTGCTATGTCCAGAAGCTCGTCGAGGGTAGTCGGCTCGTCGCAGAGGAGCTTGTGCTTGAGGAGGGTACCTTCTCGGCACCCGGCAGTGAAGTATTCAATGGCTTGCACCTCGTGCACCCCTTCGCAAGAATTGCGGAGCTCGGCCCAACGCGTGAGGTAGTCGCGAGTGGACTCGGCTGGGCCCTGTACGCACAGGGAGAGCTGCCTGGGCTTGGGGCCCGCTTGTAGGTGCTGGTGAAGTTGCGGATGAAAGCTTCGGTGAAATCTAGCCAACTGTTGATGCTGAGAGGCTTGAGGCTATTGAGCCAGGTCCGCGCCATGCCTTGCAGCATGAGGGGCACGTACTTCACGGCAACGCGCCGGTTGCTATTGGCTATGCTGACCGCCGTGGAGTAGTCGATCAACCAATCTTCCGGCTTCACGGAGCCGTTGTACTTGGGCGTGTCTCTTGGGAGCGAGAACCCTTTGGGGAAAGGCTCGTCGCGGATGCGGGGGCCAAAACAAGGCGGGCCGACATCGTCTTCTTCTTCCAGCGCCAGGGATCGCGCCAGGCGGTCGATCCGATGGCGGGCGTCGTTCTCGCTGACTCCTTCGCGGCGACCTAGTCGGCCCCGGAGAGTCGGGTGCGCCACTGGCGGCGGGGTGGGATATCTCTCTCCACGGGGTCGAGGCGGAGGCGGGTTTCCCCGCCATTCCATGGCTCGGGGATGGCCGTCCGCGTCTCGCTCGATGGAGATTCAGGTCCGGCTTCGGCTGGCCGCCGGCTCTTTCTCGCGCCGCGCGCGGGCGTTGCTCGTAGTCGGTGTCCGGGACGTCGCGCCGTGATCTCGGCGCGGTGGAGGGCTTCCCGCGCGGGCGTCGGCTTTGTACCGCCGTGTGGCCGCGTCAATTAGTTGCTGGATGCGCCGGGTCATGTGGGGGAGTTCTTCGGCCTCCAAGCCGTCCAACTCGTCCACGGCCGCCTGGGCGGCACGCAAGTTCTCGAGCGGAGTGGCATAGACCGGGCGGTCGACTCCCAGCATGTCGGCGGTGACGGCGCCGCGTTGCTTGACAATGCCGGCCCGGCTTGGCCCGCCCGGGGCCGGCGTGCCGAAGGCGGCGCGGTCAGCTTCGCGCTGGTAGGCCTCAGTGAGGCGTCTCACGGAAGCCAGACTCCGGCCCTCTGCGAGGAGGGCGAGGCGGCGTGCCTCCAGTGCTTCGTCGTCGGCATCAGCCGGGAGGGGGTGGACAAGTCGTGGGCCGCCGCGTGCGGGGCGTCGTGGGCGCTCTCGTCGGCCGGGCCGCCGTGGCCGATGACCATCAGTTTGGTGGTGACAGTATCGCGGCCGTCGGTCCGAGGAAGCGGGTCATTGTAGATCACGACGTTGGTGGGGAAGGTGTCGAAGGAGGCCGTATCGGAGTCGACAGGCATCGGGTCGGTGGAGCCAACCGACTCCAGATCCACAGCGGGCTCGCTGGAGAAATGGAGCTGGCCGAGGAGGTTGGCGAGGTGGTCGGTGCCCGCATCGGAGGCGAGCTCGTCGGAGATGAGGGTTTCGTCGAGGAGATTGGCGAGGCTGCTCGCCGCGCAGATGCTGGTGACGCCTTGCAGTGCGTCGTGGCAAGCGCCATCGGGCGTGCCGGGCTGGCTACGCTCGCTGGGGAGGAAGAGGGTTCCCGTCCAGAACAGGTCTCCGGACGACGGTGCACCTGGCCCCACGGTGGGCGCCAAATGTCGGGTGGTAGGTGCAACATATGCCAACAGGTGGCTTATCATCGTGGGAGCCAGTAAGACGTCGCCGGTGCCTGGAAACGGGATGAGGCAAAGACATGCACGCCGGTGAATCTTACCCAGCTTCGGGGCTCTCCGTGGAGATAACACCCCTACTGCTGCTCTGCGGGGTCTCCGCATGATCACTAGATGGACAAGTAGCTACACAATGCTCCTTGAGCTGTTCGGTGGGAGGAGGAAGAAGGGCACGGCTAGCTTGCTTCTTCTCCTTGTGTGGTGTCTAAAACTAGCTGGGGGTCTAAACCTTTGCATGGGTGCCCCGGGGGGTTTATATAGGCCTACCCCCCGGGGGTACAATGGTAATCCGACTGGGCGCAAGGCCCAGCCATCTGTGACTGCGCTCGCCGGCTTCTGCGCCGGCTGCTGGGTCCCGCCGACTGGTGGGTCCCGCCGGCTGCCGGCCCCTTGGTCGACAGGCAGGCCCCACTGTCCAGGACCTGGTCGGCGGCTGGTTACTGTTGCTCCATCTTGGTGACGTGGGCTTCGTCGTGGTAGGCGTGGCTACAGTGCCGCCGCCCGGCGGGCGATCGCTGTAGCCTCACCGCGTCTTGTCTCCTTAATGGGGCGTCTCCTTCGAGGAAGATGGCTAGCCGGCTGCGGGGAGCCGGCTCTCTCTTGGGCCGACTGGGGGAGGTGTGCCCGCCTTCGGGTGTCTCTCTGCCCGAAGGGACCCACCGCCCGTGGGCCGTGCTGGTAGTCCGTCGTGGATGGCGTCAGGGTCGGCATGGCAACAGTGTTGCGCCGGGCGGGTCATGGTCACCCGTACGGCGCACTGTGCCGATCGTGCTCCGGGATTTGGGGGTGGCAGGCTTTACTGTAGCCACGCCCCGTCTCATCGCCGCTAGGTGGATGCAAACTTTGAGGGTACGGTCTCGACCGCTCTATGGGAGCCGGCTTCTTGGAGTCGGCCTCCTCGCGGCCGGCTTCTCGAAGTCGGCCCTCCCATGGCTTTCTTCATGAGGGCTAAAGTCGGGCCGCCTTTCGAAAGCCGGCCTGGGTGACAGCCAGCAAGGGGAAGGCGGCCCCATGTCTTGGATTCTTGAGAGCCGGAAGGGCTCGTAATTTTTTCAGAAGGGCCAGGGGTAGCCGGCTAGGCTACCCATGGCTATTTACTCCGACATGTGTAGTGTACGATTTTAGCCGCGAGAGTCGGTGCATCCTCTTGTTTCCTGGCGTGTCCGGTAGGGACATGCGGACAGCTGCCACGGCCGCTCCTGACCAGCCTGGCCCACCCAAAGCCCCTCCATCGCCTGTGCGCGCTTCCCGCCCGAAACGGTCAGTGCCGCTCCAAAGAATCGGTGCCGCATTCATGCCCGGGCAGAGCGGACGCGACCTCTCACTGGCGCAAGAGTGATGGTTGCTTCGTCCGTCCAACTTACTGCTGAGTCTATGTGATTTGGCGGCTCATTGGTCTTTATTACTGAGGTCGTAGGACTGCTAGATGTCCCACGCTTTCGGTGAAAGGAGGTATACCTACTAGATTACAATTTTCTACATTCTTACAGCGAAGGCGTGCAAGAGCAGTGAAAACACGCAGGCTCAGTGATCTGCATGTGGTTCATGGTGAAATCTCTACAAAGACTTATATTTAGGAACGGAGGAAGTACTAGTATAGTACGTACTGTAATTTATCAGCGAGATAAATTTGTACAATGCTATGAAGCTTCCAACTTCTGTTACATGTATCTTGCGTCCAAGGTTCCTCATTGCAACATTTCATCAAATACAAAGGAGACTAACATGCATGCTATTGCATCTCAATGATTGACAGATCATAGCAAATATGTACTCCCTCCGTTCCAAAATAAGTTTCTCAACTTTGTGCAAACTTTGGTACAAAGTTTTACTACTACTAAAGTTGACACTTATTTTGGAACAGAGGCAACTAAAGAAAAAAATGATCCATGCAGTCCCTAGCCCTTGAACCGTGAACCCTGACCAGGCTTCAATTTGCTGGCAACGTTCGAGCTTCCTAATAAATGAAGTTTGCAACCTTTTTACCATCGGATCATTTTGTGCAGTTTCACCAAAATCGAGATGAGCATCCCTGTGGCAAAGAAATTTAACAAGCGTGATTAGAATAAGATTACTGGGACTAGTTGATGAGACATAAACTCATCACAAATACAGTATGTAGAAGCCAGTATAGGTATGTGCGGGGCAAAGAAGTAGAGAAATATCCACAGGGAGTGATGTGGGCAGCTGGAGCAGTGGTGCAAGCCGGCTGTAAAGGGAGTTGTACCTGAGGGACATAGCTCAACCTTGAGGAGGGCGGCGGGAGGCGGCAACTGCCCACGTCACGGCAGTGAGGAAGGGACGAAGGCAACCTCACCGGCTTTGTGAGAGAGAACGGCGGGGACCCCTGATCGGGATGTGTCGACAGTGGTTTCTCGCCGTCGGCGACGGCCACCGCATCTACACTAAGCATCCACCCCTTCCCCAAGCGGACATGATCCGCTGGGATGTTAGAGATGTGGCCACAGTCGTTTTGTGTGAGAGAGTGTGAAGAGAGCAACCCCAGCAAGCAACCGTGTAGGCTGGCCCGTCCTGACTATGTATATAGTGGAGCGGTTTCCTTTTCTCTCCATATGAACCTATCATATTGCGTACGTTCCACTGAAGAAAAAAAACTTTATTTATAAATGACGCGGCACCTACTACTCGTTCTCCTATAACCTTGCGCTTGGCATCTCCAAGATATTAACCTTGCGATTGGCTCTTCGCCTCTTCGGGAAGTCGAGCAATAATGGTAGTGCAGTATATATCGTTCTGGCTATATGAGACCGAATGAATTGCTGCACATCCACCACGTGGGCGAGGGTCGGGGGGCGAGGGAGGGTGCTACATCCGGAGCAAAATGAGTGAATCTACACTCTAAAATACGTCTATATACATCAGTGTTTGGAGTATGTACTAGTAGTTCATATTGAAATCTACTAAAGGACATATATATTCCAAACAATATGATAGTATAATCTCTATAACCAAGGTAGTAGGGACGAGGAGTAAACGGAGGGAGTAGTAAAATTTTCTCCTTGGGCTGCGAGCCACCGCGCGTGTGGGCGAGGGAGCGGGCATAAGGCGTGGTAAGCAAGCTTCACTTCATCTTGCGAGCCACCGCGCTCGTGGGCGGGGGAGGCGGCATACTAAGCAAGCTTCTCCTCGTTCTGCGAGTTGATGGGACACATCAAAAGTACTCCAGTGTATAAAGCCTTGCCTCTAAGGTAGGCCCCACATGGTTTGCCTCTTTTTTTAACATAACACGTCAAGTCGCAATTTGTTTGTTCACCCATGGTAGACGATCCTCCCTCCACCAAGTGGACAACCAGTACACGTGCCAAATTACCATGTGGGCTGCTTTTTTTGTACAGAAATGAGCTCCACCGTGTACCCGCGCGGGTGTGGTTGGGAAAGAGACAGGAGTACGTGTGTCGTGCATGCACCTCTTCTTTTCGTGCACGTCCCCCACCTACGTGGGGTGTGTGTGAGAGATACAAACCGCGTTCGTGAGTGTTTTTTGTTTTGGGGTGGGGGCTGATTTCGTGAATTATTTGTGGGAATATGTGTCGATGACATCTCAAACAAAATTTTGCATGCAATGTGTGTGAAATGGAGGCCTATCCATATCATACATAGAGGGTCAGGCAATCCACGAGAAGAGAGGGAGGGGTCATAGCTGTCGATAGAGTCAAAGAGAGGATCAAGTGGGTGGGTGCGAGATCGATGAAGAGAGCCATCGAAATTGTTTGTGTGTACAAGTCAAAGATATAGGGCGACTAGCCTATCGGAATGTTAGAGGGCACACGTCAAGTTTGTGTGTGGCAGGGAGACATGACTAGAGCGCTCGATGTATCGGTGTGTGTGGGGGGAGGGGGTGGTGGGAGGGGTAGGCAGAGGCCTAACTATAGAGGTAGAACGACTCGTATATGTGTTGAGAAGGAGAGACCCAGCTATGTCTTGAGGGAGATAGGTCGACATCCATAAATAACTGAAGGACGGGAAATATGATGGGACAGAGGGAGAGAGAGGAGGGAGAGAGGGAGGGAGAGGGGTAGAGTGCTGGATGGGTGATGGAGTTGCTTCTCGAAGATGGTGGGAGAGGCCTACTAGACAAACTGAGGGTGGAACTGCAATGTTATCAATAAGAGTGGGGATGTGTTTCTGTGTGTGCCTGTGCGTGATAGATCTGTCAGGACACATCCATGGATGATGAAGGGGAACCATGTGTTTGGTAAGCAAACCTAACTAGATCGGTAGATCAATTGTTGTTTGTCGGAGGAAGGGAGAGACACAACTAATGAGGTAGATCGATTGACGTGTGGGTAAAAACGAGTTATAAGGACCTAGCAAGCTATATGTATAGCGAGAGATCGGTCGGTGTACATCCATTTGTTAGAGGCAAATAAGGCCCAGCGAAATGGATAGACAGAGAGAATGGAGCTAGGAGGTGGTGCAAGAGGCCCAACTACTAGCTAGATAGGGGTAGGAGTGTGCGATTGTGAGAGCGATGAAAAGAGGGGCGAGAGTTTACACGTGTGTCTGACCATATGAGAGACATGAGGCAAGGACACATAAAGGAGGAGATTGAAGGTGTGTTTGTATGTTGTAGGCAGGCACCGCTGGAGAGGTTTATTGATTGGTGTGTGTCACAAAGGAGTTGTGGAGACTCTGGGAGAACGACCTAAAGAAAAAAATGAATGTGCCAGGTGGATAGAATGCCGAGGGAGGGGGAGGGCGAGGAGGGCATGTGCATGCACAAGAGAAAGTTAGTGGTAGCTACAAAGGTTAGAGGGTTGTGTGGGTGTAAGAGACTAACAAAGATTATAATTTGATATGAAAGCGGATTCATATATTTGAATAGGAGATGATAGTGTTTTAAACATTGCATGCATGAATATAGAGGTGATACACGTGATGTGCACATGTTATACCATAATGTGATAATGCATGGCGTTTGCAACTCACAGCTAAATGCCGAACAATCTAAACCATACTATACATCAAACAATCTCACATTTTATTTGAATTTGTGATAATGTGTGGCGTTCGCAGCTTACAACTAAATATCAAACAATCTAAACAATACTATATATCGAACATTCTCACATTTTATTTGAATTTGTGGTAATGTGTGGTGTTTGCAACTCACATCTAAATACTTGTAGGGGGCGGGGAACCATACATAATGTCATAAACACATTATACATATGAGACATGGTTTAGATTATGAAGATCTAGCTAGAGCTAGAAATGTAATGTGATTTGAAATCAAAATAAAGTGGAATCAAAAAATCTAGTTGGAGTTCATATAGGAGTACACATAGTTCATATGTAACTCGAGACTAATCATGTGGTGTGCTGTGAAGATAATACACAAACGGTGGTTTTGTCAGCGTTCTGGGAACGTCCCCAGACTTACCTGCATGCGGCCTGCGGTGTGGCTCAAAGGGGGGCCCAGCGCGGCCCATCTTCACCAACACAAACCCAAGACCCTCGCGAGGGGCCAAGCCTCGCGGGCGGACGATGCGAAGCTTCCTCAGGCACGGCCTCATCAGGCTGGCTCACGAGGAGGCGGAGAGATCAAGGTGGGGTACCTCACGAGGTGCCCATGACGCAAGCCATGACGACCGGGGGCGCCAGGCAGGTGCCAGCCCGCGCAGTGTCCTCCCTTCCTCTTTGGTGCAAAGGGGGCAAGCGCAGCCGCGGAGTACCGAGGCATCAGCCAAAGGTTGCCATTTCGGTGCAACGAGACCAAGACCAGGAGGACTACGAGGCGGAGGTCACCGTGGGGCCCAAGACGGCGTCATCACCAGAGCTTTGCGCAGGCGAAGACTACTTTTTTCAGGATAGTTGATACTAGCTGTCCCCCTTCAAATTAGCCCACCATTGTTGGCTCCCTTCCCGCTCGATATTTGGGAAGAGGATCAGGGCCTCTATAAATAGGACCAGCCACCCACAGAGACAAGAGAGCTGGGCCGGAGGGTTGGAAGGATAGAGAAGATCGGAAAGAGAGAGAGAGAGAAAGGTGACTGAGCTCCTCCTACTAGTTCATCGCCCCAGCCAAGAACAGACCCTCGCGAGGCTGTTCTTCCTTGTATTGTTCATCATCATCAGCCCAAGAGGCAATCCACCACACCACACACTGGAGTAGGGTATTACACCACAACGGTGGCCTGAACCAGTATAAACCTTGTGTCTCTTGCGTTGTTCTTTCCTTAGTTCAGATCCTAGCAAGGCGGAGGGGTGCAGGAAGGTAGGAGGCGAAATCTCCACGCGCACCCCAGTGTTCGAACCTCAAGGGTCTGCCGGAACCCGGAATCCAACGTTTGGTGCGCCAGGTAGGGGTGCGTCGGGATTCGTCTTCCACCACCCCGTTCTCCTCCGACCATCATGCCCATGTCTGACACTCGTCGGGCCCGCGCCGAGCGCCGGGCCGCGCTCGCTTCCCGCGTCGCCCAGACGGCCCCTGTCAGCGGGCGTCCTCACCATTCCCCGTCGCCTGCCGTCAACGCCGCCACCGGCCCGGTGGGGGACGAGCAGCGAGCATCGTCCCAGGATCCGTCCGTGTGGCAAGGCGGCCGCGCCGCAACTCCCTCGCTCACCCTAGCTGGTTCTTCGTCCCGCGTGCTCCGCGCGCCCATGGAGCCCCGCAACCTCTCCCCCGTCCATTGCGCTGCACCAACACCCTCGGTCGTCGCGGCCCTCTTGGGCGGCTCGCAGGCACCGCCTACAAGTAACCACGTCAAGTCGTTCATCCGCCGGGTCAGCGCCGCTTCCACGCGGCAGGGGGCTCCCCTGGACCGGGCAGCGCCCGAGACCGGCCTGACCTTCAGCTCGGAGGACCACCCCTCCAACTCGGCCTGCTCGGGTGCGCTCCCCATGCTGTGCACCCCCACCATCTGCCAGGTGGCCGTCACCAGAATCCTCATTGATGGCGGCGCGGGCCTCAGCATGCTCTCGGTCGAGGCCTTCAACCTCCTCTGCATACCCCTGGAACGGCTGCAACCCAGCCGGCCCTTCTCAGGCGTTGGGGGCAAGTCGTCCAGCTCCTTGGGACAGATCCGGCTCCCAGTAACCTTCGGCACCTATGACAACTTCCGCACGGAGCTGGTCGACTTCGACATCGCCCCCATCGGCCTCCCCTACAACGCCATCCTCGGCTACCCAGCGCTGGCCCAGTTCATGGCCGCGACGCACCCGGCGTACAACCTCATGAAGATGCCCGGGAGTAGCGGTGTCCTCACTGTGCACGGGGACACCGGGGACGCGCTGTGGGTGCTCAAGCTCTCCTTCAAGATGGCGGCATCGGCACAGCCCGCCAACTTGGAGACCCCCGGGCCCAAGGGGGCTGCACCCGCCAAGAAGAAACAGTTGTTCACCCAAGACAAGGCAGAAACCAAGCAGATACCCGTCGATGAGGACGGATCCACCAATGCCACTTTCACCATAGGTGCCCACCTCAAACCTGAGCAGGAGAAGGCCCTGGTCGGGTTCTTGCGCGCAAACAAGAAGGTATTCGCTTGGGAGCCTGACCAGTTGGCAGGGATCCCTAGGAGTGTAATCGAGCATCACCTCAACATGTGCCCCAACGTGCGCCCTGTGAAGCAGAAGGCCAGGCGGCAGTCCACAGAAAAGCAGGCCTTCATCGTCCAAGAGACCCGCAAATTAGAAGCCGCTGGGGTCATTCGCGAGGTCCGATACCCGGATTGGTTGGCCAACCCTGTCGTTGTGCCAAAGAAGGGAGGGAAGGAGTGCATGTGTGTCGACTTCACCAACCTCAACAAAGCATGCCCACAAGATCCGTTCCCGCTCCCCCGCATCCACCAGATCGTCGATTCCACTGCGGAATGCGACCTGTTATGCTTCTTGGATGCCTTCTCTGGGTATCACCAGATCAAGATGGCGGTAGAAGACGTCGAGAAGACAGCCTTCCTAACCCCGTGTGGGGTGTACTGCTACACATGCATGCCATTCGGGCTGCGTAACGCAGGGGCAACCTTCCAGCGGCTGATGCACATCACCTTGGGCCCGCAGCTCGGGAAGAATGTTGAAGCTTACGTCGATGACATTGTGGTAAAGTCTCGGGAGGCCGGGACCTTGATACAAGACTTGGAGGAAACCTTCGCGAGCCTCAACGCAGTGAACCTACGGCTCAACCCAGAGAAGTGTGTGTTCGGAGTCCCCTCGGTCAAGCTCTTGGGTTTCCTCGTGTCCCACCGAGGCATCGAGGCTAACCCGGAGAAGGTCAAGGCGGTGGAAGACTTGAGCCCGCCAAAGACCCTCAGAGAAATGCAGAAGCTCACGGGGCGCGTGACCGCGCTAGGGCGCTTCATCTCCAAGTTGAGGGAACGAGCACTGCCCTTCTTCCAGCTAATAAAGAAAAAGGGGCCCTTCGAGTGGACTGAAGAGGCCGACAAGGCGTTCCAGGATCTCAAGAGATACCTGACCAGCCCATCGGTCATGGTGGCTCCGCGCCCTCAAGAGCCCCTAGTGCTTTACCTCGCCGCCACTCCCTACTCCGCCAGCGCAGCCTTGGTGGCAGTCAGAGAGGAGCGCCAAACCAAAACCGCGGCAGCAGCCCGGGACAAGGCAGAACAGGGACAAGGAAGGCCTACAAAAACCACCACCGCGGCTGAGGAGGATCAGCCGCCGCAGAAGGGCGCACTAGAGGCGGAAGAGGCCCCTCTTCCAGATGGCCAGTCTCAGGAGGCCTGTTGCCTTAAGAGGCGCCACGGTCTCCAAAGGGAGCCACCAGCACTGACGCACTCCACCTTGTTGAGCACCCAGTGTACTTCGTCAGCACGGTGTTGCGGGATGCAAGGGCACGGTAACCCATGCCTCAAAAACTCCTCCTCGCACTACTGGTGGCCTCGCGCAAGCTGTGGCACTATTTTCAGGGTCACCCCATCAAGGTCGTCTCGTCATACCCCCTGGAGAGAGTACTCAGGAGCCCTAATTCAGCTGGAAGGGTCGCCGAGTGGAACATAGAACTGCAAGCGTTTCAGCTCGAATTCAGCACGACCAGAGTCATCAAGGGAGCAGCGTTGGCGGATTTTGTGGCAGAATGGACGGAGGCGCCAGGCCTCAAGGCCGACGAGGATCGGTCCCTGTGCCCGGTGTCGGCATTCTGGGAACGGGGGTCCCCAGACTTGCCTGCATGCGGCCTGCGGCGTGGCTCAAAGGGGGGCCCAGCACGGCCCGTCTTCACCAACACAAACCCAAGACCCTCGCGAGGGGCCAAGCCTCGCGGGGCGAACGACGTGGAGCTTCCTCAGGCACGGCCTCGTCAGGCTGGCTCACGAGGAGGCGGAGAGATCAAGGCGGGGTACCTCACGAGGTGCCCATGACGCAAGCCATGATGACCGGGGGCGCCATGCGGGTGCCAGCCCACGTAGTGTCCTCCCTTCCTCTTTGGTGCAAAGGGGGCAAGCGCAGCCGCGGAGTACCGAGGCATTAGGCAAAGGTTGCCATTTTGGTGCAACGAGACCAAGACCAGGAGGACTACGAGATGGAGGTCACCGTGGAGCCCAAGACGGCGTCATCACCAGAGCTTTGCGCAGGCGAAGACTACTTTTGTCAGGATAGTTGATACTAGCTGTCCCCCTTCAAATTAGCCCGCCATTGTTGGCTCCCTTCCCGCTCGATATTTGGGAAGAGGACCAAGGCCTCTATAAATAGGACCAGCCACCCACAGAGCCAAGGGGGCCGAGCCAGAGTGTTGGAAGGTTAGAGAAGATCAGAAAGAGAGAGAGAGAAAAAGGTGACTGAGCTCCTCCCAGTAGTTCATCGCCCCAGCCAAGAACAGACCCTCGCAAGGCTGTTCTTCCTTGTATTGTTCGTCATCATCAGCCCAAGAGGCAATCCACCACACCACACACTGGAGTAGGGTATTACACCACAACGGTGGCCCGAACCAGTATAAACCCTGTGTCTCTTGCGTTGTTCTTTCCTTAGTAAAGATCCTAGAAAGGCGGAGGGGTGCAGGAAGGTAGGAGGCGAAATCTCCGCGCGCACCCCAGTGTTCGAACCTCAAGGGTCTACCGAAACCCGAAATCCGACATTTGGCGTGCCAGGTAGGGGTGCGCCGGGATTCGTCTTCCACCACCCCGTTCTCCTCTGACCATCACGCCCATGTCTGACGCTTGTCGGGCCCGCGCCGAGCGCCGGGCCGCGCTCGCTTCCCGTGTCGCTCAGACGGCCCCTGTCGGCGGGCGTCCTCGCCGTTCCGCGTCACCTGCCGTCAACACCGCCACCGGCCCGGTGGGGGACGAGCAGCAAGCATCGTCCCAGCATCCGTCCATGCGGCAAGACGGCCGCACCGCAACTCCCTCGCTCATCCCAGCTGGTTCTTCGTCCCGCGCGCTCCGCGCGCCCATGGAGGCTCGGGCTGCACTCATCGCGGCGAACGAGCTCCTGCGCTACTGTCCCGTCGACGACGTCTACGAAGAATGGCTCGACCACGTCGCCGAGCTCGTCCATGCCGCAGGGGGCTCTCGTGCGCCGTCCGTTCCGCTGCACCGCACCCCGCCCCGCGCGGGCAATGAAGCTCCGGCGGCGCCTCGGCCGCCTCCTCCTCAGGAAGGCGCCATGGCTCCAAGGCGCGTGGCCCCTGGGCGGAACCCGCTCCGTCAGGCGCCAGCGCAGCAAGAGCAGAGCTGTCAAGAAGTCCCTCGCCCGCAAGAAGCTGCCTGGGCGCTCCCTGCTCCAGCACATCGCGACCATGCTCCTGCTCCCGCGCGTCAAGACCCCGCGCTGCTCCCAGCTGCAGCGCATGGGAGCATGCAAGACCAAGTTCCCCGTCATCCAAGGCCTCCCGTGGCCACAGCAGGCTGCCGCGCCTTCACCACCGAGCTACACAACGTCGCGTGGCCCGGCAAGTTCAAGCCAGACTTGCCTCCTCACTACGACGGCACGGCTGACCCTGCGGAGTTCCTCCAGCTCTACGAGCTGGGCATCGAAGCTGCCAACGGAGGCGAGAAGGTCATGGCGAACTGGTTCCCCACGGCACTCAAGGACGGGGCCCGCACCTGGCTCCTGAACCTGGCTCCAGGCACAATCTCCTCCTGGGACGAGATGCGCACCCGCTTCATCGCCAACTTCCAAGGCACTCGCGACCGGCCACCCGCCGTGAGCGACATGCGCCGCATCAAGCAACAGCCCGGGGAGACCCTGCAGAAGTACATCTAGTGCTTCAACAATGCGCGCCTCAAGATTCTCAAGGTGACTGAGGAGGCCATCATCTCGGCCTTCTCCGACGGTGTGCGCGACGTCAAGATGAAGGAGGAGCTGGCGATGCATGAAGACCTGTGCACTTCCTTGGAACTGTTCAACCTGGCAACCAAGTGCGCCAGGGCCGAGGAAGGGCGTCTCTCCCTCCTCGAGCTGCCTGCCGCAGACCCAGAAGAGAAGAAGCCCAAGGCCAAGGATGTGAAGCGCAAGGGGGCTGCCGTGCTCGCGGCAGAACCAGACACCAAGCGGCGCAGAGATCAGCCTGAACCTTCCAAGGGCAGCCGGTACTGTGTGTACCACGACCTCCACACCCACAATACCAACGAATGTCAAGAGCTCCGAGCCGTACGAGAAGGAAGGATCGGCCGTCGCCCTGACCGCAGTGACCGGGGCTACGGCCGAGGAGGAGGAAGGAACGCAGGACACTGGGAAGACTGTGGCCCGCGCCAAGGGTGGCGCGATCAACCTCGCGAGGATCGCTTGCAAGACCCGCCTCGCGAGGGAGGCTGGAGGGATCAGCCTCACGAGGGAGACTGGAGGGATCAGCCTCGCGAGGACCGCCCACAAGGCAACACAGGCCTCCCACCGTTGCCATCGCAGCCAAGGAGAAACGAGGACCGCCACCAGGACGAGGGGGCTGGGGGCTTCCAGGAGCCGCGCGCGATCGCCTGCATCCTGGGCGGGCACCAAGCCCCAGCCTCTCAGCGCATCTTCAAGCAGTTCGCCCACGAAGTGAACGCAGTCCTCCCCAGGCTCGAAGCCACGCGCCCTCTCAGGTGGTCGGCATGCGCCATCACGTTCAGCTCAGCAGATCAGCTCAAGTGTGCGGCTACAGCCGGAGTTCTCCCGATGCTTTGTTCCCCAATCATCAGCAACATGGTGATCACCAAGACCCTCATCGATGGCGGTGTAGGGCTCAACGTCCTGTTCGTGGAAACATTCAACAACCTCCAAGTGCCCTACAGCCAGCTTCAGCCAACCAAGCCTTTCTCCAATATCACCGACGGCTCCACGGTCCCGATTGGGCAGGTCCGCCTCCCTGTCACCTTCGAGGCACGCGACAACTACCGCACTGAGCTCATCGACTTCGACGTCGCTCACATTCGCCTACCGTACAACGCCATCCTTGGGTACCCAGCGCTGGCCAAGTTCATGGACGTAACTCACCACGGCTACAATGTCCTCAAGATGCCAGGAAGCGGCGGAGTCATCACGGTGCCATGTGAAGAGAAGGACGCAGTGTGTTCCCTGGAACGAGCCTTTCAAGCCGCGTCACTAGAAGACCTGGATCGTGGAAGCAAGAGGCCTCCCGAGACCGCCCCTAAGAAGAAGAAGACATCGTCCGGCCTGACCACTCAGGAGGCAGGCCCCTCTGGGCCCGCGCCTGCCCAGGGGGAACCTCCTTCCATCGCATAGGAAAGCGCGCCCGGTGCCCTCCTCAGGCAGGGCTCGAGGGCTCTCCCCTGGAGGGCCACCGACCTAGCTAGGGTCACGAGGGAGGTGCTTGGGCACCACATGGAGGCATGTTTCGAAGCACGTTTCCCTCAAGAAGGAGCAAGGCAAGGAGACCCAGACCCTGAGGAGTTTGTCAGCAAGGCCATTCAGGAGCTACAGGAGTCAAGAGTCATGAAAGGCGGCCGCCGCCTACCAGCAGTGGATCCCCATCCAGGCGAGGATGGTGGGCTGCGCGTCTGCGTCGACATACCAGGGCTCAACCGAGTCGCCTCTCTGGAGCGCCTCTGGCCCTCGCGAGTGGGGCGCTGCGGAGGCCCATCCCACAGCTACGTTTGCATGCCTTACGTCTTGCCGAATGCGGTTGACACGTACCAGCGCCTCATGAGGGGCATCACGGGGGCACAAGAGGCCAGGCGTTCCGCAGCCCTGGCGGGGATGGAAATGGCCCGTGAGGAGCCGCCAGCGCCTCCGGAGCCTCCCGAGGCCCCTGGGCCTGGGGGCTCGTGAGGATCGGCTCCTGCAGCCCACCAAGCCTGCTACATCAATGCTCCTTCGTCCTCAAGATCATCAGGTGACGTCTTTCGAGTTTTATTTCCAGCTGGGAGCGCCCCCCCAGGGCTGCATAATTCCCAGGCCGTGTGGGTCCGTCCCTACGGCGTGTATCCCTTTTTATTCCATGTTGTTAGCTTACCTTGTTGGGGGCGCCCCTCGGGCTGCATGACCCCCCAAGTCGCTCGGGCCTGACCCAGTGATGTCCGCATTCCCAGCATCTATTTGAACGAATCCACTCCTTCGCGGCTAATGTGTTTTACCTAGTTGCCTGCTCAGCTGACGCCAACTAACGGAGCTGCTCCCAAACGGCACGACGCTTGCGCATGGGTCCGTCCCTGCAACGCCGACAAACCTGGATGGCTGAGCTCTGGCCGCGGCAGCCCCGCATAGCGTCACCTCATCAAGCCTTCAGTGCCTCACTACCCCTCGGAAGCAACCAACGGCTCACTGTCAATTGTCATGGCAACCCCTTGTTTTTTCTGTGATGGACCTGTAGGACCTCTTGAAGGAGCTACGTCAGTCGAGGCCCCTGCGGTGTCTCCTTTTCTCTCGTCCGCGCGAACTGCTTGCACGTTAAAGGGGGGGTGCCTGAGCATCGCGACTCAGGGCTCCTACCAGCTCTCCAGCCCTCACCCTCTGGCCTTGACCACGGCATCGCGACCTGGCATACCAGTGACGGCTGAGACTCACTCGAGGGCCGGGACCCGAGGACATAGAGCAGAAAGGGGAGCAAAGGCAGGAGGGGAGAGACACACAAGGACCTCGCCGAGCAACCTCGCGTGTGCCGATGCACGGATCCGGCGACACACCAGAGAGCTGCCCCTGATCCTCGAGATAAGTCATCACCCGGAAGTGCCAGCTGCCGTGGCACCATCCCCGCACCTAATGCTATCCCGTGTTAGCGACGCCGCTCTCCTTTCTCACCAAACAACGGCTGCTTGGGCGCCAAAGGCGACCTCCTGAGCATCGGGACTCAGGGGCTCTTACCGGACTCCGGGTCGGTCACCTCCTGGCCTTGACCACGGCATCACGACCTGGCATACCAGCGACGGCTGAAGCCACCTTGGGACTGGGACCTGTCGGCGCAGAGCACCAAGCCCTCATGAGGTTTGAAAGGGAGGACTGAGCTAAGACAGAATGAGCAACTCGCGCAATTTTATGACAAGGGTTATATTAACAAAACAGGATCACGGGCGCCTTACAAGCCCCCACGGGGCATGTTTTTGATTCCTCGCAGGGATCAGATCCTAAAGGGACACAAACTACGCGCGACCCTGCAAAAGACGCCATCATCAATAGTGGGCCGTCAAGCACCGACGCCAACCCCATCCAGATCAGAGTCGGCGGCGGCCTGACGAGCCCGCCCTGCTCCAGGAGCGGAGCTGGCTCAGGGGCTCGTAGCTGTCGTCGCTCGTCTCCGGAGTCGCGAAGAGCTCGCCGGAGTCGCTGGAGCCTCCGACGCCTCCACCGCCTGAGGAGCCGCCAAGGGAGCGGTTGTCGGGCCAAGTCCTCATCGCGGCAGGGTCCGGGCCACCTTCCCCGGGGCAGCACTCCAGCCGGCGTCCGCTCGCATCGAAGACCTTGAAGAGCATCACTGAAGCACCGTCGTAATCCAAGTGGACCGCGAAGACGCCCCTTACCCTGCAAACCCGGGCAACCTCTCTCCAGCCCCGAGTCATGAAGACCTCGCCCGGGGCAACGACCGCGACCTCTGCCTCGGTCGCGAGGGTGCTGCAGCCGGCGTGCTACAGCCAGAGCTCCAGGGGCTCCCCTGCGGGACAATGGAGGCGAAGAAGGGAGGAAGGCGGATCCAAGACTGAAGAGGAATGGCGACGTGGAGCACGAACTCTTGGGAGGAGCCCTCGGTGTGGACCCCAGGGGGGACGACCCACACCTTCATGACCCGTCGGTGCCGACGGCGGCGCCGCCCATGGCGGTCAGCATCAGCTCTTTCGGGGCCCTCGACGTGGGCGTACAAAGGCAGCGGGAACCCCGGCGGCACCCACTCGCACCAAGGCCTCGACACCACCTGAAGGGACCCCTCGTCCGGGCCACGGGGGGCGAGCCGTTTCTTTGGCGGGAGTGGGTCTGGTTCCCCTCGGGGAGCCTTTCCCTTCTCTGCCGTCGACAACCGGCAAATCGGAGCCATCGCAGCAAGACGGAGCAAGGATCGGGAAGAAGGAGAAGCAAGGAGGGATGGACTGGAAGGGCGCGCGCTGTTCCGTACTTATGGCCGGCGAAGGCCAACTGCCTACCTCCACGATTGCAGGTAATCATGACCCACTTTGCATGCAGGGACTTGTCCAATCCGTGCAGTTGCCGAGGCGCCATGGGGAAGTGGAGACACCCACGTCCAACCAACCGCCATGCGGCGCCCAAGGCCGCAGGCTGTTAGGGCCCGCGGCGCTTCGCTCTTGCCATTCCGCCTCCCTACATGGCCAACTCCGGGTGCGCCTTGGGCCCGGGGGCTACTGTCGGCGTTCTGGGAACGGGGGTCCCTAGACTTGCCTGCCTGCGGCCTGCGGCGTGGCTCAAAGGGGGCCCAGCGCGGCCCGTCTTCACCAACACAAACCCAAGACCCTCGCGAGGGGTCAAGCCTCGCGGGGCGGACGACACGGAGCTTCCTCAGGCACGGCCTCGTCAGGCTGGCTCACGAGGAGGCGGAGAGATCAAGGCGGGGTACCTCACGAGGTGCCAATGACGCAAGCCATGATGACCGGGGGCGCCAGGCGGGTGCCAGCCCGCGCAGTGTCCTCCCTTCCTCTTTGGTGCAAAGGGGGCAAGCGCAGCCGCGGAGTACTGAGGCATCAGGCAAAGGTTGCCATTTCGGTGCAACGAGACCAAGACCAGGAGGACTACGAGACGGAGGTCACCGTGGAGCCCAAGACGGCGTCATCACCAGAGCTTTGCGCAGGCGAAGACTACTTTTGTCAGGATAGTTGATACTAGCTGTCCCCCTTCAAATTAGCCCACCATTGTTGGCTCCCTTCCTGCTCGATATTTGGGAAGAGGACCAGGGCCTCTATAAATAGGACCAGCCACCCACAGAGCCAAGGGAGCCGAGCCGGAGGGTTGGAAGGTTAGAGAAGATCGGAAAGAGAGAGAGAGAAAAAGGTGACTGAGCTCCTCCCAGTAGTTCATCGCCCCAGCCAAGAACAAACCCTCACGAGGTTGTTCTTCCTTGTATTGTTCATCATCATCAGCCCAAGAGGCAATCCACCACACCACACAGTGGAGTAGGGTATTACACCACAACGGTGGCCCGAACCAGTATAAACCCTGTGTCTCTTGCGTTGTTCTTTCCTTAGTTCAGATCCTAGCAAGGCGGAGGGGTGCAGGAAGGTAGGAGGTGAAATCTCCGCGCGCACCCCAGTGTTCGAACCTCAAGGGTCTGCCGGAACCCGAAATCCGACACCCGGGAAGCGAGGCGCCAGAAGGCTGGGTCATGTACTTCGATGGGGCGTTCTCCAGGCATGGCGTTGGGGCTGGGGCGGTGCTTATATCGCCCGCTCAGGACAAGCTCTATTACGTCGTGCAGCTCTATTTCCAGCAAGGTGAAAAGGTCTCCAACAACATAGCAGAGTATGAAGGTTTAATAGCGGGCTTGAAGGCCGCGGCTGCCCTGGGGGTGAAATGCCTCACCATCAAGGGCGATTCGCAGCTCCTTGTGAATTTCTCCAACAAGGTGTACGAGCCGAAGGATGAGCACATGGAAGCCTACCTAGCGGAGGTCCGCAAGATGGAGAAGCAGTTCTGGGGGATGGAGTTGCAGCATGTGCCCCGTGGCACCAATCAGGAGGCCGACGACATCGCCAAACTGGCATCCAGGCAGTTACCTCAGGAGCCTGGCGTTTTCGAGGAACGGCTCTTCAAGCCATCAGCCCTGCCGTCATTATCAAACACAGCTCAGCCCCGGGAGGAGCTCCCCCAGCCACCTGCCTCAGGGGCTCCGGCCTGTGGCCCGGCCTCAAGAGCACGTCTACTCCTGACGATGGAACCTCAGGAGGGATTTTGGATCGCGGAGCTCCGGAGTTACCTAACGCAAGGGACCCTACCGAAGAAGGAGGAGGAAGCGGAGCGAGTGGCACGCCAGGCCACGGCATACTGCATCAAGGATGGACAGCTCTACCGGAAGCGGCCAAACGATGTATCCCTGCGCTGCATCTCCAGGGAGCAAGGGAAGGAACTGCTGGAAGATATACACGGCGGAGATTGTGGACATCATTCATCATCACGGACCCTCGTCGGCAAGGCGTTCCGCAGTGGGTTTTATTGGCCCGCCGCGCTCAATGACGCCGTCGAACTAGTAAAAGCTTGTGAGGCCTGCCAGTTCCACGCCAAGCAGATCGATCAGCCAGCAAGAGGCTTGCAGACTATACCCCTTTCATGGCCATTCGCAGTCTGGGGGCTGGATATCTTGGGCCCGTTTCCTCGGGCGCCTGGGGGCTACCGCTACCTCTACGTCGCCGTGGACAAGTTCACCAAGTGGGCTGAAGTAGAGGCTGTCCGCACCATTCCCGTGGGTTCCGTGGTCAAGTTCATCAAGGGCATCGTGAGCCGGTTCGGGGTGCCAAATCGCATCATCACGGACAACGGTTTGCAGTTCACCAGTAACCTCTTCAAAACATATTGTGCTAACCTTGGAACGCAGATATGCCACGCTTCGGTGGCACACCCCCGAAGCAACGGCCAGGCCGAGCGAGCCAACGCAGAGGTCCTGAGGGGCCTCAAGACCAGGACGTTCAAGAAGAAGCTGGAGGCCTGCGGCAGAGGTTGGTACGACGAGCTTCAGTCCGTGTTGTGGTCCATCCGCACAACCGCGACCAAGACGACTGGAGAGACCCCGTTCTTCCTGGTCTACAGAGCCGAAGCGGTCCTCCCTCATGAGGTCAGACGTCGCTCCGCGCGGCTCCTGGCGTTTGACGAGGCGCAGCAGGACGCCATGCGGGGGATGGACCTCGTGCTGGGGGAGGAAAGTCGCCGAGAAGCCGCGCTACGAGCGGCGAGGTACCAACAAGCACTGCGGCGATATCACTGCCGCAACATCTGCCCCAGAACTCTCGAGGTAGGAGACCTCGTGCTCAGGCGGGTTCTCTCTAGGGAGGGGCTGCACAAGCTCTCTCCCGTGTGGGAAGGCCCGTTCAAAGTTGTTCATGTTTCCAGGCCCGGCTCCGCGCGCTTGGAGACTCAGGAGGGGGTGCCAGTCCAGAATGCATGGAACATCCAGCACCTCCGGAGGTTCTACCCCTAAAAAGGCCTAGAGCCTGTGAAGAAGGCGAATGCCTGTGAAGCTATCGCGTTTTGGAAAAGGCCCAGAGCCTGTGAAGAAGGCGAATGCCTGTGAAGCTATCGCGTTTTGGAAAAGGCCCAGAGCCTGTGAAGAAGGCGAATGCCTGTGAAGCTATCGCGTTTTGGAAAAGGCCCAGAGCCTGTGAAGAAGGCGAATGCCTGTGAAGCTATCGCGTTTTGGAAAAGGCCCAGAGCCTGTGAAGAAGGCGAATGCCTGTGAAGCTATCGCGTTTTGGAAAAGGCCCAGAGCCTGTGAAGAAGGCGAATGCCTGTGAAGCTATCGCGTTTTGGAAAAGGCCCAGAGCCTGTGAAGAAGGCGAATGCCTGTGAAGCTATCGCGTTTTGGAAAAGGCCCAGAGCCTGTGAAGAAGGCGAATGCCTGTGAAGCTATCGCGTTTTGGAAAAGGCCCAGAGACTGTGAAGAAGGCGAATGCCTGTGAAGCTATCGCATTTTGGAAAAGGGCCAGAGCCTGTGAAGAAGGCGAATGCCTGTGAAGCTATCGCATTTTGGAAAAGGCCCAGAGCCTGTGAAGAAGGTGAATGCCTATGAAGCTATCGCGTTTTGGAAAAGGCCCAGAGCCTGTGAAGAAGGCCAACGCCTGTGAAGCTCGCCGCCCGTGACACTCTCACGTAATAATGAGTTGGGGCTGTACACGCCCCGGAGTCTCAGGAGCGCCGGCCTCTGGCCCTGGGGCTCCCTCCCACGCCCAGTGGCAGCACTTAGCTCCGCGCTGGTGAGAAGACGTCGAAGACTAGATTAGGTGCCGGACGCGGCTTTTCATTTGCTTTCCGCAGTTGGCTTGTTCCTTCTCATTCGAAGTTTTATTGAAGTTGTTGCCGTCTTTGGCTTGTGGTTCTTCGACTTTTCACTCTCCTGCCTCGACTTCTCTTGTGCAAGGCCTCGCGAGGAGGGCAGCTAAGCGCCCTCGCGAGTGTTCCTATCCTAGTCATTCAAAGAGTTCGCAACCTGGGCCCCTTACAGGATCACCCCTCCAGTCCGTGCCCCACGGGCACCGCGACACAAACAAAGGGCCTGGGTCGGTCGCCCCCCCACGGCCGGGGCCGGGAACTATCCATGCTCGGGCACGTAGCCGGAAGGTACGGTCACGAAAGCAAAACGATGATTAACAGCAATAACCCAAACACGCCCCCGCGGGGCTCCACACTATTATCTTTGTTACGCAGGAAAAAGGAAAAGAAAGAACAAATCCAGTGCGGCTCGCCTCACACCGGCCCGCAGGGAAGGCCCGAGCTGCCTCCGGAGCTCAGGCGGACTCCCTCTCGCGCTTCACCAGGGCACGACGGCGGGTAGACATGTTGCCACCTCCCAAGCAGATACGACGGCGTGGAGGCTGACCGCGGCCATCGCTAGAAGAGTCGCCGCCTGAAGAAGAACCAGAGAAGCTTGAGGAACCCTGAGCGCCGCCGGCCGCCCGAGCGCTGCCCTCTCCATCATCGCCGGAGCTGGGTTCCCAGCCGCGGTCGTCACCCTCTGGGCAACACCCTGCGCGGCGACCATCTTCCCCAAACACCCTCACGTAGAGGGTGGCATCACCGTCGAACTTGAAGTGTAGGGTGCACCGACGGCCCAGGCCACGCGGGCGGGCAAACGTCTGCCAACTGCGGGCCAGGAACAGGCTCCCGGCCGCGGAGACCTCCAGTGAGACCCATGAGACCCGGCTGCAGCAGCCGTCAGCCTGGAGCCAGAGGCCGCCCGGGGCGCCGGCCGGGAGCTCGCCAAGGAGGAAGCGAGGAAGTGGAAGCCGGGTGCTGGTCGGCCCCACCGACCACACGACGAACTCCGGCAGCACTTCAGCAGCGCGAAAGCGCGGCCTAGGGGGACGCGCAGCCGGAGCGCGCCCCCAGCCGCAGCAATCCGCCCGTCGCTGTGCTGAAGATCGCCTCTACGGCCGCGGGGAGCCACCGTGGTGGCCACAGGATGTTTACGAGGGCGCCCTCGGCCGCAATTGGGTGGGGTAGAGGCGGGCTCAACCTGATGAGCCTTCCCCTTCTCTGCGGCCGAGAACCTCCTTGACGGGGCCATGAAGAAAAGGAGAAGCAAGGAGGGATGAACTGGAAGGGCGCGCGCCGGTCCATACTTATAACTGGCGATGGCCAACCAACGGCCCCCACGATCGCATGTAATTATGACCCGCTTTGCATGCAGGGACTTGTCCAATCCGTGCAGTTGCCGAGGCGCCATGGGGAAGTGGAGACGCCCACGTCCAATCAACCGCCACGTGGCACCCAAGGCCGTAGGCTGTTAGGGCCCGCGGCGCTTCGCTCTTGCCCTTCCGCCTCCCTGCACGGCCAAGTCCAGGCGCGCCTTGGGCCCGGGGGCTACTGTCGGCGTTCTAGGAATGGGGGTCCCCAGACTTGCCTGCCTGCGGCCTACGGCGTGGCTCAAAGGGGGGCCCAGCGCAGCCCATCTTCACCAACACAAACCCAAGACCCTCGCGAGGGGCCAAACCTCGCGGGGCTGACGACGCGGAGCTTCCTTAGGCACGGCCTCGTCAGGCTGGCTCATGAGGAGGAGGAGAGATCAAGGCGGGGTACCTCACGAGGTGCCCATGACGCAAGCCATGACGACCGGGGGCGCCAGGCGGGTGCCAGCCCGCGCAGTATCCTCCCTTCCTCTTTGGTGCAAAGGGCGAAAGCGCAGCCGCGGAGTACCGATGCATCTGGCAAACGTTGCCATTTCGATGCAACGAGACCAAGACCAGGAGGACTACGAGGCGGAGGTCACCGTGGGGCCCAAGACGGCGTCATCACCAGAGCTTTGCGCAGGCGAAGACTACTTTTGTTAGGATAGTTGATACTAGCTGTCCCCCTTCAAATTAGCCCACCATTGTTGGCTCCCTTCCCGCTCGATATTTGGGAAGAGGACCAGGGCCTCTATAAATAGGACCAGCCACCAATAGAGCCAAGAGAGCTGGGCCGGAGGGTTGGAAGGATAGAGAAGATCGGAAAGAGAGAGAGAGAAAGGTGACTGAGCTCCTCCTAGTAGTTCATCGCCCCAGCCAAGAACAGACCCTCGCGAGTCTGTTCTTCCTTGTATTGTTCATCATCATCAGCCCAAGAGGCAATCCACCACACCACACACTGGAGTAGGGTATTACACCACAACGGTGGCCTGAACCAGTATAAACCTTGTGTCTCTTGCGTTGTTCTTTCCTTAGTTCAGATCCTAGAAAGGCGGAGGGGTGCAGGAAGGTAGGAGGCGAAATCTCTGCGCGCATCCAGTGTTCGAACCTCAAGGGTTTGCCGGAACCCGGAATCCGACAGATTTAACTTGACAATAATGATGATTGTAGATCTTATTAAAACAGAGAAACGAATTCAAATGCTTTGACTTCACAACAATCATTACTGTAGATCTTATTCAAATAGAGAAACGAATTCAAATTTAGTTCATATTGAAGCGGAAGTATATAACTTTGGAATGCACTAAAACGTTCATTTGAGTAGTAGGTTGCACGCATTATACACGTAGCGAAATATTTTAATTGAACATAACATGAATTCAAAGTTTTGAATGACATTTGTAGGGCGCATTGATTTAGGACAGTACACGTTAGGCTTATCCGGAAATTTCAACCCGCGCCTTGTTAGCCCGAAATATTTAAGATATATCTTTGTCTCGTTGTGCTCCGACAACTCCCTCCATCTCAAGCCGCGCCTTGCTATTCTGAAATTACAACGCGCGCGAAAACTCCCACCTCCTGTGAAATCCAGACACGCGAAATGCCCGTGGTACCCCTGAACCGAAAGAACCGCCTCAAATAAATGGGGGTACTTTCATAACTTACCCCACATTTCAGACAAGCGCGTCTCTAAGCCATGGTTCCCCACTGCCATCCCATCCGCCCACCCATTTGTTCACCGAGGCCGTGAAAACCCGCGACGAAACCCCACACCCTGCTCCGTCCGCCACCCAGCCGGAGCCTCTTCCCCGACGACGTCGTCCACAGCAACACCTCGACGTCCCTCATCCACCGTACCGGATGAGGATCCGTCGTCGATCTCATCGTCCCGCCGATTCAGCCACCCCGTCCTCCACCTCCAAGGAGCTGCCCCGACGTTCCCCTCGTCTTTTGTGCCACCTCCATTCCCACACCGCCATCTTCACCTGCACCACCGAAGAGCATCATCATCACCGTTTCCTCGGATGAAGCTGCGGCCTAATCAGCGCCACGAAAGAGGTTGTACACTAATCGCCGCATTTTCTTCTTGATTCGATCTCACGGCGCTGCCGGCGCTCGGTCCCGAGCCGACACGGCGCGGCTCCATCCACGGCGGTATCGCCGGCCACTTCCTCCATGGCGTCGCTCCCTTGGCAGCGACGTCCACATCAGTAGGACCTACTGCTGCTTTAGCTCTCGCTCGCGCTGCTGCTCTGCTCTTGCTCTCGGTCCCCTGCCTGGTCTGCTCTTGCTATTGCTCTTGCTCGCACTGCTGCTCTCGCTCTTGCTCTTACTTGCGATGCTGCTCCAATTTAGCTACACTTCAGTCAACTGAATCGACTTTTGGGTCAGTCGATTTTCAGGTGGTGGGGGGCTCGCCGGGGTGAAGGAAGAACCAGCCGCAGCGGGGAGGGGGGCTCGCCGGAGAGATACCCCACTATCTATCTTAGGGTTCAGGATGGGGCAGTGGTCGCCGGCGGTGGCGGGGCGGTGGCGTGGGGATCGCCGGAGAAAAAGCTTGGCACAGGGTGGCCTAGAGGGATGGCCGGGGCGGCGGCGAATCGGCGGTGAGGAGTGTTTTCGGGGCGGGCGAGGCGGCGCACCGCCGGCCGCGGGCGGCGGGGGGCTGCTGTTTGGCTGGCTCAGGGGGGTGGAGGTTGAAGATGAACCGCAGGCCCTTGATTTTGTATCCAACTGCTGCAAAATCGACTTACTAGAAATGAAAAAGTCAGTCGACCGACGTGTAGCCTCACCTTGCTAGTGCGTTCAGTTTCGACAACAAAATTCAGTTTCGACAGCAAAATTCAGTTTCGACAGTTAAGTTCAGTTTCGACAGTTAAGTTCAGTTTCGACAGTTAAGTTCAGTTTCGACAGTTAAGTTCAGAGATGAGCGGCTGATGTATTTTACATCTAGCACTTTGTGGTTATGTATTTTACGTCATGTATTGGAGATGCTATTAGAATTCCACTCAGGTTAACGTTGTTCATTGTCTCTCTTGTCCGGCTTCAGCCTCGGCGTCATACAACTCACCGGAGCTGCTCCAACGACAAAACCCTCCATCACAGCGGAGAAGTACCTCGGGCTCCATCTCGAGACGCCTAAGATCTTCCCCTCCTCCGACAGCCAAGTCAGCTGAAGCATCCTCACCGGCCAACCCAATCACGCTGAGATCGACATGGCTTCGGCAAAGAGGTTCTACACTTGTTGCATCCCTTTTTTACTCTACATGATATATATATTGTCCACTGAGCACACGGATTTGTTCCTTTAGTGTCTCCTTGAAAGAAAAAACATAGGAATTTTAATTTTCACTTGTCCTCCTTTTCAAATTCCTATTCATGAAGCACAAGACTAAGAGATAGTAGCATAATAGCATTATAACCGTATATTTTCTTGTGGTTTGACTTAATGTCACCATGCCTCTTTGCGTCCTGTGATCTTCCAATTGTTGTGAATCAAACACCCAGATTGGCAGAAATCCTGTGTTTTTAAATTCTCTATTTTGCATGTGCATTCCTATCCTATTCCTGTCTATTTCCTATCCCTGCATTGTTGGAATCCTCCAATTCAAACGAGACCTTACAGAATTACTTCTCTTACAGATAGTTGTCAAAGAAAACCTTGCGTCGTTTGTCCCGCTCCTGTTGCGCCGTCGTCCACCCCAGCTCAGCTGCTCCAACGACAGAAGGGTCCAGCACAGCAGGGATCCAGCCTCCAGACTGTCTTTCGCCGCCTCAGATCTTCTTCCCCGCTGCTGGCAGCCATGAAAACTGCACTACCATCATCAACCGAGCAGATGACCTCGAGGACTACACGGGTCCGCAAGAGAGGTCTCACTCTTTCGTGTCTGCTTACGTTATACATCGCTTAATATTACATGCTACTTTATCGTCCTGTTCACCGATTAGACTCTGAGTCAGCTCCAAACTAATGGTCAAACTTGAGTTTTTAAATGGTTTTGGGGTACATATCGGGGCCGCTATCAATAGTATCTATCTACTATCTAGTTAATCTCCGGTGTCTACTATGAGTTTCATGTTGGGTGGGAAACAAACAGCAAAGAAGCCATTATCTGTATTTTTTAACTGAAGCCATTATCTGCCTGCTATTATTGGTTTTGGGTCTATCCATAGGTTTCTACCATCACTCTGGATTTATGCATGCACTCCTTACATAATCTCACTATGTTTTATTCCTATGCATGACAGTTATTGTAAACAATGGAACTGAACATGTAGAGCAAAAGAGACGAGGCTTGCGTGGCAATAAAATTTCATGCAGACGTCGCTCCATGGTAGGCGCAAAGGCAGCCCCCCTCCACGCATTTTGGACTGTAATCGAGAGGAAGATATCCGTTCTGAGGGGGATTCAGAAGGAGAAGACAACTCCTATTTACCCCCTGAGGTCTTTGCTCTAACTTGGCATGCTGATGTTGGTTATATCATGCATATGGTGTCTTGCATTGCTTACTTTATACATCAAATATGTCATCTGCTTAGTTTAGACATCCTTTGGGCGAATGCCATCTGTTTAGTTTATTCATCGTTTATGTGAATTATGCAACGCCATCTTGTTTAGCCAGGCATCATATATGTGAATTTTGCAATGCCATCCTGCTTAGCCAGTCATCTTATATGTAAGTTATATCAGGCCATCCTTTTTTTGTTACATATTACATTTGTCAAAAATGTTATTACATTCAACTGCTCTTCGTGTGCATCAGCCATTTGACATGGTGATGGCAAATTCTGGAGTGAAAACAAGGTCTTCAGAGCAGACTATGCTATCTGACAAAGCGCCTATCTCGCTGGTTACGGATAGCTCCTTAGAGGAGGATTCAGAGACAGATGACCAGTCCTATCCCCCCCCCCCCCCCCCCCGAGGTGTATGCTCTAACTTGGCAGGGTTATGTTGCTCATATCGTGTGTATGGTGTCTCGCATTGCTATGTCATTTGATTAGTTTAGACATGCTTTGTGTGAATGCCACCTGTTCAGTGTCTAATTACCATATATGTGAATTATGCATTGCCATCTTGTTGCAAGACATTATATATGTGAGTTATACAATGCTATCTTGTTGCAAAGGCATTATATATGTGAATTATGAAATGCCATGTTGTTTAGCCAATCATCATGTATGTGAATTATATCATGCTATCATTTTTTTGTATTATGTGTTCCATTTGTCGACAAAGTTTGTATATTCAACTACTCTTCCTGTGCATCAGCCATTTGAAGCGGTGATGGAAGTATCTGGAGTGAAAACAAGGTATTCAGAGCAGACAATGCTACCTACTGAAGCAGACATCTTGCTGGTTACAGAGAGCTCCTCAGAGGAGGATTCAGAGACTGATGACCAGTCCTATTTTCCCCCTGAGGTCTATGCTCAAACTTGGCAGGGTTATATTACCCATGTCATGCATGTTGTCTTGCATTGCTTAGTTTTTACATCATATATGGATTGCCATCTGCTTACTTGCTTACTATATAAATCATATATTTGAATTATATCATTCCATCATGTTTACATAGTACATACACATCATCTATCTGAATTATGGCATGGCAACCCATTTAATAAAGATATCATATAGTTATATCATCTCATCCTGTTTAGTGTTTGCAGTCATCATATTTTGAATTATGGCATTCTATCCGTGAATGTATGTGAATTATGGCATGCCAACCTATTTAATAAACACATTATATAGTTATGTCATGTCATCCTGTTTACATAGTCTCATATTTTGAACTATGTATTTCCATCTTTTTTACTTAGCCATCATAATGTGAAATTGTGTCATGATATCCTGTTTAGTTAGCCATCATATATGTGAAATTGTGTCATGCTATCTTGTTTGGTTAGACAAAATAAATATGAATTATTTCATGCCCTCTTTTATTCCCCACTATCCATTGCACCTGTGTATCATACAATGTCTATACTTTCAATTACTTTTCTTGTTTATCAGCCATTTGAATTGGAGAGCGTGATGGCAGTATCTAAGGGAGTAACAACATTGTCTTCAGAAAAGATAGTGCTACCAGTTGATGCATATAGAACCACGGTTGTACTTGCCCAAGGACCAGATCCACCGCACATAACCCAGACACTCGCAGATTGTACCCCTACCCAGTTGGACACAGAACCAGCTACACCCCTTCTAACCCCAACCCCGATAGATAGTAACCCAGTTCCAGTTGACACAGCACCGTCTCCACCACAGAGCACCCAAACATGAGCAGTTAGTAAGGGAACTGCAGTGCCCAAAGCACGAGGACCAGCACTCTGAATCCCAACTCAATGCTTAAAGGAGAAGAAAATTTGTTCTCAGGTCAGGTTCTGTAGCTATGGTTCATACTCCTTTGCTCTTGCATGACTGTATTTACTCATACCAACTATTTTCAAATTTGAAGGATGGAATTGAAACTCCAATGGCGCAACAGGTATGTTTTAAACTTGTTTCTTTAACTGGTTTGCTGTTGTAACCTGCTCTATGTTGATTTTAGTTTCAATTGAATAAACAGTTACGTTCTCATGTCATGCACATTACAAGTGTTGTTATTGCTCTATAGTTACCCACACTTATATTCTGTCTATTCTGCTTTGTCTTGAACAAATATTATTTGAACTGTGTCTCTATCTTGATTTGGCAACAAAAACTAGAATGATATAGACCATAAAGTGACCATGGTACATAGACATATGTTTGTTTCATGCTGTTATCCTGTCCACTTTACTACTGAACTCATTTACCAAAATGAGTTTCATATACAACATGGTAAACATGTGATGTGTCTGCTTGTTTCTCTTTTAGAATGCGGACAAAATATTGGAGAACAGTACCGCGTTATCCAATGGTAAAGGAAGTAATGCAGATAAGGTTCAAGATAGTGAGACATCCCTGTTGGTCTCCAAGAAAGCTGATAAAAACTATCTTGACGACAATGAGGGAACCCAAAAGTCCTGTCTTGATGTAGTGTTCGAGTTACTGGCCACTACTGCTGGCACAAGCTCTTCGAACTCTCTACCAGAATCAGTTCGCCTTCTTGAGTCTCAACTTCAAGTGGAAAGACATCGATCAGATGTGCTGTCACAGGAACCTAAAGGACTGAGGAAGTCCCTGCAGAATTCAGATGCATATTTTCTGGTGCAACAGCAAGCGCTGGAGGATTTAAGTGCCAAACAAGAGAAAGTTAATAAGCTTGCTAAGCATCTTGCCAGCATTATGGGTACCCAGGATATTGTTTCTTGAGATCTTCTGAAGTGGTTTCAGTTCTGGATTTGTTTTGCTGCGGCGTTTATTTGCGCTGGTCGCCAACTTTGACAACCAGTGTATATGATATGCTGCTTTGTTCCCTATATTTGCACTGGTGGCGAACTTTGATGCCCAGTGGATGTAATATGTGTAATAGCCGTGATAGCCAAGCGTTAGTTGCTTGCGTATTTATTTCCTTGTTGTCTTGTTTATTTGTTTGCTTGTAGTCATTGCAGTTCTTTTTCCGCGGTTAGCTAGTGGCTGCAATAGCCTATTTTTTAAAACTAGGCCACAATAACCACGGGCTAATATTTACTGTAGTAACACTGGGCCTCCTACTGGCCGTAGAAACAGTGGGCCTTCTACGGGCCGTAGAAACAATGGGCCTTCTATGGGCCGTAGAAAAAATGGGCCTTCTGCGGGCCGTATTATCAATGGGCCTTATACAGGTCGTTTAATCGATTGGCCAAACACGGGCCAAACAGACCGCATTATGGCCGTAAACGGGCTAGAGTTGGAATCGTCCGTTCATGGGCCGACCATAACGGGCCATCGTTAATAGGCCGTATTTGATGACGCTATGAAATCGTCCCAACATATTAACGGACCACAAACGGGCCGACTGTAACCACGGGCTGAATTTGGCCCACAAGCAGAAAATGACAGTAACGGGCCGTAAGTAAATGAATGCTGGAAATGAGCCCAAGAATAAATGGGCTCTGAGAAGGCCGAAAGATAACATGGGCTGGAAACGGCCCAACGGAATAACGGGCCGTTAATGGGTATAAAGTGATACACTGTTCATTATGGGCCAGTTTCACCACGGGCCATTAATGGGTGTAAAGTGATACACTGTTCATTACGGGCCAGTTTCACCATGGGCCGTTAGTAGGCCAAGAGTTACATAGGGCCTCATATGGGCCAAAAGACGTCATGGGCCATACATGGGCCAGAAGTGAAAACGGGCTGGAATCATATTGGATGGCCAGGATGACGCTACTGGGCCTAATTCGGATAGGGCGTAACGGGCCTTGGGTTAGCGGGCTGTAAATTGGGCTATATTCAAACAGGCCGTTAACAAGCATTCCATGGGCCGGCCAGCCAGCTTTTGACCAAGTCAAACGGGCCGGCCTTTTCACAGGAATGGGCCTCTGTTGGGCCGTGCCACCTGTCGACGTATCATAGGCGCCTATCTAACCCATTAACGAGCTGACACGTGTTTCGTCCGGCCAATAAGAATTTTACACGTGGAAATTTCCCATTGGTCGGGGCTGTTAACGGGTTATGGATCCAAAACCCGACCCGATAGCTTAACGGCGTTCCGTTATGGTGGATGCCACGTGTCGGTTACCCTTGACGAAAGCACTTCTGTGACGCGCGATTTATTGTCATGGAAGTGGACACTTCCATGATGATAATTTTGGTAATGTCATGGAACACTTCTACGACAGCACAGGTATGACTATCTTGATTCTGTCATAAATTTGTCATGGATGTACATGCATGACAAAAAAGCGACCTACTGTGACAAACACGTATCATCATGGAAGTGTATTTTTTTGTAGTGATATATACACGTCTGTGACTGGATCATCTCTCAAGCTCTATCTTACAGCCCTCACCCTTGCCAAAAAGCTCAATCGGACAATATCTCTCCAGAGCATATATATTTGTTCAATGAATGTCGGACCACACTCACTTTGTCTCTCTATCTATATGTCTCTCGATTGACCTCGCTTTCTCACACTATATCTTCCACGCGTTGAAGCTACTACCTCTCCATCCCTCGCAAAGCCGGAGCTATTTACATTGCGAGGGGAACTCCAACCTTGGATTAATTTGTGTAGGCATTTATTCCGGTCGGTTTAGATTATATTTTCATAGCATTCGGCCCACAACTACTCCAATCAGCATAGTAGGTAATTAAGCTATGGGGAGCACCTAATATGAGCACTGGGGAGTGTCGGATTTCGGGTTCCGGCAGACCCTTAAGGTTCGAACACTAGGGTGCGTGCGGAGATTACGCCTTCTACCTCTCCGTCTCGCAAAGATCTAGAATACTGAAAGAACTGCACAAGAGACACAAGGTTTATACTGGTTCGGGCCACCGTTGTGGTGTAATACCCTACTCCAGTGTGTGGTGGGTGGATTGCCTCTTGGGGCTAATGATGATGAACAATACAAGGAAGAGCAGCGTCGCGAGGGTCTGCTCTTGGCTGGGGCGATGAACTGTTGGGAGGAGTTCAGCCACCTTTCTCTCTCTCTCTCTCTTTTCAACCGGTCGACCCTTTGCTCTGTGGGCGGCTGGTCCTATTTATAGAGGCCCTGGTCCTCTTCCCAAATATTTGAGCGGGAAGGGAGCCAACAATGGCGGGCTAATTTGAAGGGGGACAGCAAGTATCAACTATCCTGACAAAAGCAGTCTTCTCCTGCGCAAAGCTCTGGTGATGACGCCATCTTGGGCTCCACGGTGACCTCCGTCTCGTAGTCCTCCTGGTCTTGGTCTCGTTGCACCAAAATGGCAACCTTTGCCTGACGCCTCGGTACTTCGCGGCTGTGCTTGCTCCCTTTGCACCAAAGAGGAAAGGAGGAAGCTGCGCGGGCTGGCACCCGCCTGGCGCCCTAAGTCGTCATGGCTCGCGTCACGGGCACCTCGCGAGGTACCCCGCCTTGATTTCTCCGCCTCCTCATGAGCCAGCCTGACGAGGCCGCGCCTGAGGAAGCTCCACGTCGTCCGCCCCGCGAGGCTTGGCCCCTCGCGAGGGTCTTGAGTCTTGCATTGATGAAGATGGGCCGTGCCGGGCCTCCTTTGAGCCACGCCGCAGGCCGCAGGCAGGCAAGTCTGGGGACCCCCGTTCCCAGAACGCCGACAGTAGCCCCCGGGCCCAAGGCGCGTTCGGACTTGGCCGTGCTGAGAGGCGAAAGGGCAAGGGCGAAGCGCCGCGGGCCCTAACAGCCTGCGGCCTTGGGCGCCGCGTGGCGGTTGATGGGACGCAAGTGCTCCTACAACCGCGCAGGTTGATAAAGGAACGGCATCTGCCCAGACTTTGACTTTTGCTTTCTCTGGTTGCTTCTCAGATCCCCTTTCTTGCGCCTCCCCTTTCTTCCTCCAAATTTCCAGATCTACTCCGGCTGCGTGACCTAGGAAGCCATGGCGCCTCGTCAGTCTCTGGCCGAAGCTTGGTACTCATCTGCTCTGGACTTGCCGAACGTGTCCAAGGTGGGCCTTGCCAGGCTACGCCAGATGGCGGCGGCGCAGGGCATCAATGGGGCGCAGGTGTTCAAGGCTGACTCCGCCACTCCTGAGGGCCGTGGGAGCACCTTTTACCCTCTCTTTGTAAGCTCCATTGCTGCGGGCCTGGTGCCTCCCTTCTCCGAGTTTTTCTTCTCTGTCCTCCGCCATTACAACTTGCAGGCTCTGCATCTCCACCCCAACTCCGTCCTTCTCCTGGCGATCTTCGCTTACTACTGCGAGGCTCACGTAGGGGTGCAGCCCTCAGTGGCCTTGCTGCGCCACTACTTCTCCCTCCGGGTCTCTCGCGGTTCTCCTTCCGCGTGCGCAAGCTTCGTCGCGTATGGCGGCACCATTGCCATCTCGAATCCCAGGAAGAGGATTGAGGGCTTCAGGAGCAAGTGGGTATTGGTAGATGCCGGGCGCATCCACCCTCGGCTGATCTTGCCCGCGGAGCAGCCCGCAAGCTCCAGCGACTGGTGCCGAGCGGAGCTCACGGACCCCCGCGCGAAACTGGTGTTGGAGAAGATGGACGCGGACCTGAGGCCAGTCAGCACGGCGGCGGCGAAGTTGTCCGGTGCGTTGCTGCTGAGGGAGTTCCTCGAGCACCAGCAGGCTCCACTCCGGCAGTACTCACCTCCGATGTGGAGGCCTCATCCGAGCCCCGCGGCCTTGGGCGACGAAGGTTTGGCCGCGGTCCTCCAATCCCTGGTCGGGGGCGAGGTGGCAAGGTTGGAGGGCGCTCCCAAGCCCTTGTTCCTTCGCGACGACTGGGAGCGGGTGGTGGAGTCCATGCCCATTTTTAACGGGGACGGGCTCGTGCCCGTGGCGGCTTCCGAGGGACTGGTGGACGTGCCCTCCGGTGACTCCAACAAAGAGGAGGACGAAGAGGAGCGGGAAAAGGGGCCTGACTTCGAGGCGACCGACGAAGAGTCGAGGGCTCCCCTCCCCCGGCGCAGGCCCCGCGATCTCCGCCTTTCTTCGAGCGATGATGACGAGGATGGAGACGAGCAGGTCGACGGGAGCCTGCCCCTGATCCTGAAGAAGGACAGGACCAGGCTAATCTCCCGTGGGTTTGCCCCTGCCCCGAGGCAGTCTGCAGACGCGCCTTCTGCTTCCGAGGTTGACCCTTCCAGCCGGCTGTCAGGCTTCAAGTTTGGCCGGAGGCTGCCCGATCTCACCGGCGATGACCCGTAAGTGCTTGACCCTTGTCTTTATTTCTTGTTCCGCTGCCGAGGCTTGACGTTCGCGTCTCTTGAATAGGCTGGCGCCCGCGGCGAAGAAGCCGAAGGGGGCTCCTGAGGCTCCATCCGCGGCAGCGCCTCCACCTGTGGAGGGGGGTGACCGTGGCGTGCGGGCTTCTCCTGTCCGGTCGTCCTCGCGAGGCCTGGCCGAGCTGGCTGGGGCGAGCTCAGCCCCCATGGCCCAAGTGACTCCTGTGGTGCCTTTGCCCACTGCCGCCACCACAGCCGCTGGGGCGCAGTAGGCTCCACCTCAGGACGTTGTGGTCTTGCTGTTGCCGCCTTCTTCCCCCGTTCCGCCGACTGTTGTTTCTCCAACTCCTCCTGCCGTCCTGGAGTGTGTTGTTGCTGGACTGGACCGACTGCGGCAGGATCTTCTCGCTGACCCTTGCCTGGTGGCCGGGCGCTTGGAGCTAGCTTCAGGATGGATTCGCTCGACGCCTCGATCCGGGCGGCGCTGGTTCAAGCCTCGACGGCCTGCGATGAGGAGAGGCAGGCCGTCCTCGAGACGAAGGCTGCTCGTGACGTAGCCCTGGAGGAGGTGGTTGAAGTCCGCGATCGCTGCAAGGCGCTGGAGGACAAGCTGCAAGGCCTGCGGGACCAACTCACGAAAGAGGTTCGTCTTCGCCAGGAGCAAGAAGAAGGCATGAAGACTCGCGAGGTGGCCATCGAGGGCCGGGAGGCCAAGCTCAAGAAGCGCCGCGACCGCCTGGGTGCGCTGGGGAAGGAGTTGGAGGCGACGAAGGTCGAGCTGGACAAGAAGGCCCAGGTTCTTGCCGAGGATCACGTGGCCTTCGCAGACATGGAGGAGAAGGCTCGTGCTTCGCTGAAGATGCTCTACGCCAGTGGCCTGGAGAGCCCGCTGGCCGGCGCCAAGGACGGCCCCGCCAAGCTGCTTCCCTTCCTGGTTCGTGCTCTTGAGGATGTCACCCTTGGCCTTGGCCCCACGGCCGAGGCCGAGGCGCGTGTCCTGTCTTCTGCTGCGCTGACGCGGGTCTTCACCCACATCTACCTTCGCGACCCCAGCGCCGACCTCGACAGCCTGTTGGAGCCAGTAAGCGGCGAGGGTGCTGCCGCCGCTGCCGAGGCCGTGAAGGGTCGCGCGGAGGCTCTTCTGCGGAGGTTCCGGGCCTTCGGTACCAAGTCGAAGCAGGATGTTGCCGGTCCTGCTGCTCCATGAGACGGGGCCACCCGCGCTGCTCTACCACCGCCGAGTGACTCCTCTACTGCTCCTGTCCTGCTTTTAATTCCTGCACATGCATCATGCCTCGGGGAGGCGTTTAAACTCGCGTTTGGTATTGAGACGATAGTATGGACTGTAATATTTTCTTTTAAATTCCTTGGATTTTATGCTTTTCTTCCCTACTTGCTTGCGTTCTACGCCGGCAGAGCCCGGCCCCGTGCGTACCTCACCCAGCATTAGCCCCGACCGGAAACCAGGACGGGACCAAAGGAGTGAGGGGCTACGGAGACAGTTAGGCTCCTGGGTCGCGACGCCCAGGAGTCCCCATTGGTGCACGAACAACAAGTAGGGAGGTGTGATGTAGGTGGATCTTCCGTTTTACGTCTGCAGAGCCCGACTCCGCGCATACCTCACCCAGCATTAGCCCCGAACGGAAACCAGGACGGGACCAAAGGAGTGAGGGGCTACAGAGCCAGTTAGGCTCCTGAGTCGCGATGCTCAGGAGTCCCCCTTGACGCCCAAACAGCAAGTGATGAGGTGAGATGCAAGTGTGACCACCGTTCTACGTCTGCAGAGCCCGGCCCCGCGCGTGCCTCACCCAGCACTAGCCTTTCGGAACTAGGGAGTGAGGGGCTACGGGACCAGTTAGGCCCCTGAGTCGCGATGCTCAGGGGTCCCCCTTGACACTCAAACGGCCTTCATACCTTGGCTCCACTCGGGGCGAGACGTGCGGTGAACCAGGCCCGAGGGGCCTGGCTGGGTGGCGTACGTCTGGGCGTGACCCAGGCACAGCCCCCGTGCCCAGCCCCCTCGCGCGGCGCTCCCGAGGGGAGGCGTTGCAATGAGGCTAGACACTGAGCTCTGGGCTCCCTGAGGTTGATGCGGCCCGGGGGCCGCCCTCAGTTGTTTATCACCAGCGCGGAGCATAGCGCTTCCGCATGTGTACGGGCATAGCCGCTCCTCGGTAGTGTCGTCAGCCAGCACGGAGCATGGTGCTTCCACTGGTACGTGGGAGGGGGCTCCCCTCCGGGAGGAGCCCCGGGGCGTGTACAGCCCCGCCCTGACACGTGGCCGGCACGGTAGGGCTAGGTGAGGTGTATCTGGGCACCCGTGAGCCATCGCGGGACTCACGGGGCCCTACCTCTAGGCGGGTTGCGCGTGGCACTAGGCCTTATCTTGTGCTGTGTTCCTGCAAATTTGGTTAGATGCCAGCACTCTACGTCCTCAGGTCCCGGCCCTCGAGCTTGTCTCAGCCGTCGCTGGTATGCCAGGTCGCGATGCCGTGGACATGGCCAGAGGGTGAGGGCTGGAGAGCCAGTAAGAGCCCTGAGTCGCGATGCTCAGGTACCCCCCCTTTAACATGCAAGTGGTCGACATGGAGAAGAAGAGGTGCCGTGGACAGGCATCAAGTAATCAAGCATGATGGGCGAATGCATAGCCGGAAATAAACGCAAGGGAGATACATGCCGTTGGGCCTGGCCCGAGCGGCTTGGGGATGATGCAGCCCGAGGGGCGCCCCCAACAAAGCAAGCTAACGACATGAAATAAAAGGGATACATACCGTAGGGACGGACCCACGCAGCCTGGGAATGATGCAGCCCTGGGAGGGTGCTCCCAGCTGGAAATGAAACTTGTAAGATGTCACCTGAGGGTGTCGAGGGCGAGGGGGTGTTGGTGCAGCAGACTCGGCGGGCTGCGGAAGCCGATCCTCACGAGCCCCCAGGCCCCGGGGCCTCGGGAGGCTCCGGAGGCACTGGTAGCTCTTCGCGAATAATCTCCATCTCCGCCAAGGCTGCGGAACGCCTGTCTTCTTGAGCCTCCGTGATGCCCCTCATGAGGCGCTGGCATGTTGCAACCGCGCTCGGCAAGCCGTAAGGCATGCGAACATAGCTGTCGGGCGGACCCCCGCAGCGCCCCACTCGCGAGGGCCGGAGGCGCCCCATCGTGGCGGCTTGGTTGAGCCCTGGTATGTCGATGCAGACACGCAGCCCACCATCCTCGCCCGGATGGGGAGCCACAGCCGGTAGACGGTGGCAGCCTCTCATGATTCTTGATTCCTGTAGTTCTTGAATGGCCTTGTCGACGAACCCCTGCGGGTCTGACCTTCCTTGCCTTGCTCCTTCTTGAGGGAAATGTGCTTCATAACACGCCTCCATGTGGTGCCCAAGCGCCTCCCTCATGACCTTGGTTAGGTCGGTGGCCCTCCAGGGGAGAGCCCCCGAGCCCGGCCTGAGGAGGGCGCCAGGCGCGCTTTCCTATGCGATGGAAGGAGGTTCCCCCTGGCAGATGCGGGCCTTGAGGGGCCCGCCTCCCGAGGGGCCAGTCCGGACGATGTCTTCTTCTTGGGGGTGGTCTCGGGAAGCCTCCTGCTTCAGCGATCTGGGTCTTCCAGTGTCACGGCCTGAAAGGCTCGCTCCAGGGAACACACTGCATCCTTCTCTTCACAGGGCATCGTGATGACTCCGCCACTTCCTGGCATCTTGAGGATGTTGTAGCCATGGTGAGTCACGGCCATGAACTTGGCCATCGCTGGGTACCCGAGGATGGCGTTGTACGGCAGGCGGATGTGGGCGACGTCGAAGTCGATGAGCTTGGTGCGGTAGTTGTCATGTGCCCCGAAGGTGACAGGGAGGCGGACCTGCCCAATCGGGACCGTGGAGCCGTCGGTGACTCCGGAGAAGGGCTTGGTTGGTTGAAGCTGGTCTTAAGGCACTTGGAGATTGTTGAATGTTTCCACGGACAGGACGTTGAGCCCTACCCCACCTTCCATGAGGGTCCTGGTGACCAGTACATTGTTGATGACTGGGGAGCAAAGCATCGGGAGGACTCCGGCTGTGGCCGCACACTTGAGTTGATCCGCCGAGCTGAATGTGATGGAGCAGGCCGACCACCTGAGAGGGCGCGTTGCTTCAAGCCTGGGGAGGACTGCATTCACTTTGCGGGCAAACTGCTTGAAGATGCGTTGTGAGGCTGGGGCTTGAGCTCCGCCCAGGATGCAGGCGATTGCGCGTGGCTCCTGGAAGCCCCCAGCCCCTTCGTCTCGATGGCGGTCCTCGTTTCTCCTTAGCTGAGGCGGCAGTGGAGGGAGGCCTGCGTTGCCCTGTGGGCGATCCTCACGAGGCTGATCCCTCCAGTCCCCCTCACGAGGCAGGTCTCGCCAGCGATCCTCGCGAGGTTGATCGCGCCACCCTTGGCGCGGGCCGTGGTCTTCCCAGCGTCCTGCGTTTCTTCCTCCTCCTCGGCCGTAGCCCCGATCGGCGCGTTTGGGACGACGGCCGACCCTTCCTTCTCGCACGGCGCGAAGTTCTTGGCATTCGTTGGTGTTGTGGGTGTGGAGGTCGTGGTACACACAGTACCGGCCGCCCCTGGAGGACTCGAGCAGATCTTTGCCCCGCTTGGTGTCTGGTTCTGCGGCGAGCACGGAAGCCCCCTTGCGCTTCACATCCTTGGCCTTGGGCTTCTTCTCTTCTGGATCTGCGGCAGGCAGCTCGAGGAGGGAGAGGCGTCCCTCCTCAGCCCTGGCGCACTTGGTCGCCAAGTTGAACAGCTCCAGGGAGGTGCACAGGTCTTCATGCATCGCCAGCTCCTCCTTCATCTTGACGTCGCGCACACCATCAGAGAAGGCGGAGATGATGGCCTCCTCGGACACCTTGGGGATCTTGAGGCACGCGCTATTGAAGCGCTGGATGTACTTTTGCAGGGTCTCTTTGGGTTGTTGCTTGATGCGGCGCATGTCGCTCACGGCGGGTGGCCGGTCGTGAGTACCTTGGAAGTTGGCGATGAAGCGGGTGCGCATCTGGTCCCAGGAAGAGATTGTTCCTGGAGCCAGATTCAGGAGCCAGGTGCGAGCTCCTTCCTTGAGCGCCATGGGAAACCAGTTTGCCATGACCTTCTCGTCCCCGCTGGCAGCTTCGATGCCTAGCTCATAGAGCTGGAGGAACTCTGTAGGGTCAGTCGTGCCGTCGTAACGAGGAGGCAGGTCTGGCTTGAACTTGCCGGGCCACGCGACGCTACGCAGCTCGGTGGTGTAGGCACGGCAGCCTACGGTGGCCACGAAAGGCTTCGGCTGGTGGAGAGCTCGGTCTTGAGGGTCCCCACGCGCTGCAGCTAGGAGCAGCGCGGGGTCTTGGCGTGCCGGAGCCGGAGCAGGGTCGTGGCGTGCCGGAGCAGGGAGCGCCCGGGCAGCTCCTTGCGGGCAAGGGACTTCTTGCAGCTCCGTTCTTGCTGCGCTGGCACCTGACGGGGCGGGTTCTGCCCAGGGGCCACGCGCCTTGGAGCCATGGCGTCTTCTTGGAGAGGATGCGGCTGGTACGCCCCCGGAGCTTCGTTGCCCGCGCGGGACGGGGTGCGGCGCAGCGGAACGGACGGCGCGGGAGAGCCCCCCGCGGCGCGGACGAGCTCGGCGACGCGGTCGAGCCACTCTTCGTAGACATCATCGATGGGACGGTAGCGCAGGAGCTCGTTTGCCGCGATGAGCGCAGCTCGAGCCTCCAAGGGTGCGCGGAGCGCGCGGGACGAAGAACCAGCTGGTGCGAGCGATGGAGTAGCGGTGCGGCCGTCTTGCCGCACGGATGGATGCTGAGACGATGCTTGCTGCTTGCCCCCCGCCGGGCCGGTGGCGGTGTTGATGGCGGGCGACGGGGAACGACAAGGACGTCCGCCGACGGGCACCGTCTGGGTGACGCGGGAAGCGATGGCGGCCCGGTGCTCGGCGCGGGCCCGACGAGCGTCGGACATGGATGCGACGGTAGGAGGAGAACGGGGCAGTGGAAGACGAATTCCAGCGCACCCCTACCTGGCGCGCCAAATGTCGGATTTTGGGTTTCGGCAGACCCTTAAGGTTCGAACACTGGGGTGTGCGCGGAGATTACGCCTTCTACCTCTCCATCTCGCAAAGATCTAGACTACTGAAAGAACTGCACAAGAGACACAAGATTTATACTGGTTCGAGCCACCGTTGTGGTGTAATACCCTACTCCAGTGTGTGGTGGGTGGATTGCCTCTTGGGGCTAATGATGATGAACAATACAAGGAAGAGCAGCCTCGCGAGGGTCTGCTCTTGGCTGGGGCGATGAACTGCTGGGAGGAGTTCAGCCACCTTTCTCTCTCTCTCTCTCTTTTCAACCGGTCGACCCTTTGCTCTGCGGGCGGCTGGTCCTATTTATAGAGGCCCTGGTCCTCTTCCCAAATATTTGAGCGGGAAGGGAGCCAACAATGGCGGGCTAATTTGAAGGGGGGCAGCAAGTATCAACTATCCTGACAAAAGCAGTCTTCGCCTGCGCAAAGCTCTGGTGATGACGCCGTCTTGGGCTCCATGGTGACCTCCGTCTCGTAGTCCTCCTGGTCTTGGTCTCGTTGCACCGAAATGGCAACCTTTGCCTGACGCCTCAGTACTCCGCGGCTGCGCTTGCTCCCTTTGCACCAAAGAGGAAAGGAGGACGCTGCGCGGGCTGGCACCCGCCTGGCGCCCTGAGTCGTCATGGCTCGCGTCACGGGCACCTCGCGAGGTACCCCGCCTTGATTTCTCCGCCTCCTCGTGAGCCAGCCTGACGAGGCCGCGCCTGAGGAAGCTCCACGTCGTCTGCCCCACGAGGCTTGGCCCCTCGCGAGGGTCTTGAGTCTTGCGTTGATGAAGATGGGCCGTGCCGGGCCTCCTTTGAGCCACGCCGTAGGCCGCAGGCAGGCAAGTCCGGGGACCCCCGTTCCCAGAACGCCGACAGGGAGCCGTTGGATCGAAGATGCAGCGGCACACACGAGGCCTGAATGTTTTATATGCAAAAAAACCTTTGGAGAGTTTGGAAATTGCGCATAATTACAAAGACTACTCCCAAGCCATTGGATCTCACTTCCAACGGTGTAAAAACTCGTATCACCATAGTATCTAAGCTGCGGGGTGGATGTGATATTCTATGCCGCTGTCATTTTTGTTCGTAAACTTGCAAAAAAACGTGTAACTCGTGTCGTTACTTGTCTAACCGCGCAGAGTGTTTGTTCAAAAAAACCATCCTACACTGAAATATCGGAACAACACACGGGGGTCCCACTTTTCATTAATCAAATTTGGACCTAAAACTAACAAATCTGAAAGACGAGATTCGAACTGGCGACCTGGACTACAAAGTGTAAGTCGATAGCCTGAAAAAACGAACGGTTGTTGGCTTTGTCCCATAACTTGATTTTATACAGTACTTGCGTTGAGTAGAGTAGAGGGAGTGCCTCGTCAACACGTGCATGACCGTTATCTCACTTACTGGTGGGTCCCAGGTCTCCGATCTCAATCTCTCTTCTCTCCATCGTCTAACCTTTGCACGGGCACACACGAAGAGCGGCGCTATCTTGCCGTGGTGTTATTACAACTAAAAAAACTTGGAAAATAGAAGAATCGCCTAGAACAAGAAACGTTGTGGCTGGTCGAGACGGAGCTAACCACATCTATCCTTCGTGCCACGTTTGCATGATGAAGCTGTGTGGCTAGTGGGGTGTTTTCAACCGACTGGATGGGTCCCGAGGTCGAACCATAGGTACTCTACTACGTCTGATATAGTACTCCCTCCGGTCCTTTTTACTCTGCACATTAGCTTTGTTTGAAGTCAAAGTTTGCTAAGTTTGACCAAATTTATATTAGAAAATATTAACATCTATAACATCTAATAAATATAATATGAAAATATATTCCGAGATGGATCTAATAATAAATGTGTTGTTATGTGATTGTTAATAATTTTTTGTATAAACTTGGTCAAAGTTGGATGAGATTGACTTCAGACAAACCTAATATGCAGAGTACAAAGGACCGGAGGGAGTATATTTTTACACGCACATTTTTCCTCCGTGCAGAGATGTGGCACACCCTACCGCGCGGTTTCAGGGTCCTCCCGGGTGGTGCACGCATATATTCTTCCTGACGTGGGACGCCCTACCGCGCGTTTTCTGGGTCCTCCTCGGTCGTAGCACCGAAGAAAGTAAATGAGTCGTCAAATCACGAAAGACCACCTTTCCCGCCGAGTACATCAGTGAAGCACGGTGGCTAGCTAGTTGGGCTAGTTCGACCGATTAGCTAGGCCGCCGCCATATTTTTTTCACCCCTTTTTTATCTACTTGCCAGCAGGTAAATTTAAATATCCACCGCGGCGTTGCTCTGGTGTTTGGGTGAGGCGGGATTTTTAATTTTTTTTTGATTGACAGGAGCAGGCGCGGCAGGATTTTTAATTTTTTGATTGACGGCAGGAGGCGTGGCAGCAATTAGTCACGATGACTCCACCTGTACCCACTGCTCGCTGATGTGAGAAGTCGTCGACTGGTGTTTTACCATGGTGAAAACTAAAAGATTCCCCGCTCCCTCCGCCTTCCCATAGATTGCATTGCCTTTCAGCCATTTTGCCCCCTTTGCTTCCTCTCCCCATTGCTTCTACCTGGTGCCATGGCGGCGCAGCAGATCACGCAGTCCGAGGTGAGGCTCCTGACATAGGAGCTCCATGCCAAGGATGTGGAGCTTAGGGCCAAGGACGTGGAGCTCTGTGAGCTCAAGGAGGAGAGGAGTGCCATGCTCCTCCGTTATGTGCGGGAGTTCATGGAGCTTCAAAAGCGGCAGGCGTCCACCACAAAGATGCTCGAGGCATCGGCAGCATTGCTGCAGAAAGCGGGAGATACGATAGGCCGTCAGGGGAGCCGGCTGGAGCGCGAGCGGGCCGATCGTGACGAGGTCCAGGATTGCCTCAGCCACTTGGTGAACCAAGTTGCCACGCATGTGTTGCGGATGCGTGATGCCTACCGTCGTGCCAGCGCGACGATGCCGGCCGTCGGGCTAAACCCTCTGCATGGGCTTGTCCATGTCTCGGCGCAATATGACCGTTGGATCAAACTCAGACGGTGCAGATCAGTCACTGTAGCACAAAGCGTGTGGGTGTGTTTGGTTGCATTCTCATCTCAATATAGTTGTTTCCTCTTCGTGTATTTTTGTCAACCTACTAGTGTGGACTCAAGCAACGTTCATGCACTCTGCCAAACAACCAAAAGTGGGTCGAGAAGGGAACTTTTGCTCCCATCCCGTGCACCCTTCATACACCCTGCCTAACACTATTCGTGCTTCATGTGGTTCATGTTTCGTGGAGTACTGTAGCACCGTACTCTCCGTGCGTTGTGGACCTAGTTCTATTAACATCGATCTCACCGTCCATTCTCGACCGGACAGTCGAAAAAGCGGTACTATGTTACATATAGGAGTAGTTGACATGCGCACAACATCATTTGTTATCTTCATATCTTGCTACACTAGCAACAAGATTGTGTAGTACTGACGTATGAACCACAGCACATGCCTAGTAGTAGGAGCACTGTGTAAGTTCAAGTGGCTGCCGTGTTTCACACTCCTCCGTCGTAAGAGTGGAAACGCTTGTTGTGATCATTTTTTTTCTTCTGAAAAATAGTGGACACGCTCTACTGTGCGGATCCTCCTCCAGCCATGCACTAAAGTACTCACTTTCGCCGACGTGTGGGATAGTCAGCATCGGGGTCCACCAGCCATGCACTAAATTACTCCGTAGTAGAGTGACGGTAGACTACCCCGATCGAAGCGCCGCAGTAATTCCCAATGAGCCGTCAAATCACAAAACCCCCTCCTTTCCAGCAGTAAGTTGGACGGACGAAGCAACCATCATTTCACCCTTCTCTCTCAGCTTCGAGTCTACCCAACCCTCGCTTCTGCCCATCTTTTTCCTCATTTCTTCAAGAAAACCCCGAGATGCTTCTGCCATTGTTCTTCTCTCCCAAAGAAGGAAAGGTGAGCGCATCAATGGTGTTGATTCTGGCCAAGGCCCGGTCTTGCAACCCCGAGACTAATCCTATAACTCCCTCTCTTTTCTTCTTTTGGGTTTGTGATTATGGTTTCTTTTCTTTTATTTCTATTTGTCAGTTTCTTGATGGACGCTGGAGCACCGGCTGAAGTGATGTCTATCGCTCCGGCCAAAACCGTCGAGGCTCATGGTACGAAGAAGCGCAAGCCCCCCGCCGAGACTACTGCAGACAAGCTCAAAGCCATCGCCCTGTCCAAGCCCCCCCTCCGGGATCCCTCATTAAGCAAGTCCAGGTAATATCTCTTCTTGATGATCTTTTTCTCGATCTTGATCGTGTTTTTTCATCTAACATGCAGTACTAGTACTAGTAGTACAACTTTCTGGGTGATCTTGCATGTGATTTTTGTGTGCCAAATGACGGTTCTAAATTCCTCTTTTGACCAAAACATGTGAGAGGTTGACACAGATTTCTTATAGATTACATTCAAATACTCCCTCTGTCCCAAATTTCTTGTCTTAGATTTGTCTAGATACGGATGTATCTAATACTAAAATGTGACTTGATACATCCGTATCTAGACAAATCTAAGACAAGAATTTTGGGACGGAGGGAGTACTTTATGAACATCAATGCTACCTTTTAAGAGGGTATATTTGCCTCAGTAACTTGTGTTATGGATATTGCATGTAATCCCTCTGCTCTCATGCCTTTGAAGACATGTTCTAGTGTATTTGTTCACTCATTTCTGTGCGTATATGTAGTCATATATGGAGTATAATATCGAAAATCATCTTATATTTCTGAACGGAGGTAGTAATAAAATATGGTTTCTGTTTGAATTAGAACCAGGTCCGCGGTGGAGATGAAGTTCTCAAAGTCATGCCGTGTGAACTGGAATACCTGATGATGAGTTCTACTGCTGAACTATCCAGCTCTTGTGTCCTTGTCGCCACGTGTCCTGAACTAGTGTTTTCCTGTAGCATTGTTGTCAGGCGTGTTCTCAAGGCTGTACTTGACCACAACAATTTCCTGGATGTGCCTTCGATTACGAAGGGTGTGGTTCTTGTAAAGCTTCCCAACAAATATGATGCGGCCTGTCTTCATCATCACGTTTATGAATGGAAAGACCACTCTGTTAGGTTCTCCAAGGTTGACAAGATGGTGATGGTGCATGTAGACATCTCACACGAAGTCCATGGCCTAGTCAGTTATGCAGGATTCATCCCGTAGGTCGGTGGCAAAAAATATTCTGCAGAGTTTAGTTAGTGCAACTTTGCTTGTCTGTAGTAAGTACTATTGTTCAGTACTTGATTTGTGTTTGTGAACCCTGTATTGTTTATTAGTACTGCCGCTTTTGGTGTGTGGTCAGTCCTGAGAATGGTCTATGTTAATGTATGTCCACTCAATTCAGTCTGTATATTTTTAAGTATCCATATCATATTTTTTGTGAGGACGGTCTATCAATTATGGTTACACTCCAATATCTATATGCATTGCAGGGTTTATCGCACCCACAAGGATTTCCAGCCCCATGGATGTTCGGTCCATACGATTTGTCACGACCTTTGGACTGTCCTGCTTGTGGGAGTAGGCGGGGCCCCTGCATGCCATGCGTAGTTGAACGATCAATCTTCTGTTTAGTACTTCAACATAGTGATTTCCTGGTAAGGATTCACTTGTGTCACATCAAGTAAATCTTATTGATTTAATGTCTAAATCTTATTGATTTAATGTCATGTTTTCTTTCTTTTCCTGCAATTTTATGATGCAGGTTTTGCCATGTGAAATTCATCACAGAATAAACCGTTTGGTTTGCTTTACAATGGCTATTTTTGCAGGTTTCACTTCTTATGTCGTGTCAGTAACGAAGGCACTGTCCATCACTTATATTAATGGAAGAAATTGGACCAATCTGTTGTCTGAGTACAAGCTGAATCCCTATGATGAATTGCAGTTTGGTTTAACAAAAACGCCACAATTAGTCCTTCTCGTGTTTAAAAGAAATGAAGAAAAAGACTGGATCACGGTCACGGATCCTAGTCAAGTTAGAAAGCTGATCATAGCAGACCAGACACGATCGCTGCTGTCTCGCATAGATCGAGCACCGACAGTTGCTCTAGCACTGACAGCGGCAGCAGCTTAGTCTGATCCAGCTGAGGATTGGGCACCGACCGCGTCATAGGATCAGTCTGATCTACCGGAGGATCGGGCATCGACACCGGCACCTGCTCCGACACCGGCACCTGCTCTACAAGGAGCACCATCTCCGGCAGCAGCGGCGGCTTCGGCACCTGCACCAACACTTGCACTTGCATCTGCTCTGGCCCGTGCAGTTGCACCGGCAACAGACTGGGCTGCAGTTCGCACTTCATATACCAAAGTCCTTACAAAAACCGACATGTCCACCTTCTTGGTAAGCATTGGCCGCCCAAGTGCTTCGTTCTTTTTTCTTTCCATGTTGTTTCACATGATTCACTGTGTTGATCTAACTGTTTGGGTATGTCTTCTTGTTTGCAAACAGAGAATTCCTAGAGCAACGAGGGAGTCGTTCAACAATCCGGGTGACCGTGGCCAAGTTTCTCTTACCATGCGCAGCCTTGGTGTGAATGAACCTGCTCAATATATCGTAAGTACAAAGGATGGTCGCATGATGATTGATGCTAAAGGATGGTCAAGGTTCAAATCTAAATCATATCTTGCAGTAGGGGATGATGTCAAAATTGAACTTTCTCGGCAAGGAGAGCTGGTCCAAATCAACTTTGAAATTCTTCAGTAGCAGCACGCAACTGCCTAACTGATCTACCCTCCGAGAGATTTTGATGTAATAATCTGGCATGGTGAAACAAATGTCCTGTGTGTATAAGTAGTACGATAGTATTATTTATCACATGGTATATCATTGATAGAATTGCAACTCTGATTGCTGGTTAGGAACTATCGTTCGATTTCATTCCAACAGCTGCCGTGCTTTATTCAATTTTGTGTATTCGACTTGCGACAGCATCTAAAACCAGCGTCGTACCGATCGCTTGCAATATGAAAAGCGCCGAGTAGAACACATGGTCCCCCAAACATGAAGGGTCGGCCTGTGGCCCAAAGTCCAAAACCTGGTTTCGAGAAGCACTAGCTCAGTGCAGAAGTGGCGTCCTCCTCCTAATGTGGGTTGGGAAAAGATGAATGTTGATGCTGTGTTATCTCGCAATGGTGAAAGGGGAGCCCTGGCAGTTGTGAGCCGGGACCATACAGGCTTCTTCCTTGGAGCATCGGCACTGGTGTGCGAAAGTGTTACTGATCCAGAGATCCTAGAGGCAATGGCATGTTGCGAGGGGCTATCTCTGGCTCTTGACTTAAACCTGCAACAAGTTTAGATTAGCACCGATTGTTCAGCAACAGTCAAGCATATCGGAGAGGCATACTTGGGGCCCAGCAAAGTTATTATGGACGAGATCAAGATGAAGAAGAATATGTTCCAAACCATGGAGATCATACATGAAAAATGCGAGTATAATGTTGAAGTGCATGTGCTCGCAAAAGCTGCTACTTCTTTGCCCTATGGACGCCATCTTTGGCTCACAGGAACCCCCGAAATTATTTGTATACATATGACTGTTAATCTTCAATAAAGAAGCTTTTATCCCTCAAAAAAAACATCTGAGTATTATATTCTCAGCTGAACCCCCATAATGCCTGTGCGTTGCAGAGGGAGTATTTTTCTCGGCAAGGTGAGCCTGTGATATAAAAGATCTGTATATTTCTTTACAGAGGGAGTATCTCTCTGTCAAAAAATATATTTATGTGTAACTAGTTACTCATGTCTTTCTACTTCCTTTCGCTGATATGTGGGGCAACCAGCAACGGGGTCCACGTGCCATATGCACAAATTAGAGTGCACAACTTCAGGGTAGACACACCTCGGTCGTAGCATCGCAGTAATGCCCAATGATTCGTCAAATCACAACCCCCCCCTTTCCAGCTTTAGCAGTAAGCTAGACGGACAAAGCGGCAATATTTCACTGGGCCTGCATCCCTTTCTCCCTCGTCTGCTTGTTCAGAGAAAACCCCCTCTCGGCGATTGCATAGGGTTTTCTCATGGAGAACCAGGTACGAATTCTTCATCCATCCCTGATAAACCCAAGTCCCTTGGTCGCAGGTAATCCTAGGATGGCAGCCGCCGCCGTTGATGCATTTTTCTTCCTACTAAATCTAGTGTGTTTCATTTGCAGTGCCCAAAGTGCGAGTACCCTACAGGTTTCTACGCCCTCGGCGAGACGCCACACTTGTTCCTTCTCATCCTAACACAGCATTTTGAAACGCGCACAGTATGTTCCTAGAATCCTCTTTTCTATCCGGGAGGGTGGGGGTTTTTTGAACATGCTGTGTTCTCATATTATTTTTCCTGCAGTGTATTATTTGCTCTGCCAGAACACATGTACTCAAGATGCTCGGCCTTGCCATAACTGAATACACTAGTTTAATGGTCACAGTGAATACAAGCCATAGATATAAGTTCCGAGTTGGGTTCATGAACTAAGAAGATCACTGCTTTTTTTATGGCCGAACTTGGATAAACTTTCTCAAGTGTTACAAACTGAAAGTTGGCGCACGAATGTTGATGGAAATAGCAGAACCTGGTCTCATCTTCACTGCGATCTTCCACCCCGACGTCGTTCCAATTGTTCATACATGTTAGTTTTGTATCTGGTTCTTGCTTATTGCCTCGATTACTTCTTAATCCACCTATTCTGTCTAACTAATCACAATTTAACTTTAGAAGTAGCAACGAATCTCTCACGAAGATGCTACTTCTAACTAATATTTTCTTATAATTGGTGGCACGTGTAGGTTTTTTCAGAGTAAAGCAATCTGCTCGTTTGTTACTCTGTAATAACTCGGCTGTTAGTAATGGCACTGAAGTTGACTGGATCGACATCCACAAGTTCTACACTTTATTGATCGTCTTGAGGTCCTTGTGGGGCATTTCAATGGTGGAAGGCCACGTGGGATATGTGTGCCACTACTGCACTCGTTGAACAGGTCCAACTGTGTCGAGAAACTTATGGTACGAGCTGTTTTCTGTTATATATGTTGTTCATAAACTATTGCTTATACACAGTTTTACAGCTGTGATCTTCTTGAAACAGGAACTGGCGAGTTCTATTGTTCCTATACAGATGCCTAACCATGGTCGGGTCAGACTTGCGCTTGGTCACAACATGATGTTTATGTCGACCTACTCAATTCCCCTTGGAGGTGAAAAGATACTTATTCATGGGTGGTCTCAAATAATGAAGGCATGTCCATCTTGGAGAATAGGACAGAAGATTGTGTTCATGCTTTTCCATGGCTCTAGAACGAATATCCTGTTTATTGACCACGTTGCGAGATGAAGCCGCTTTCACAAGGTTGTGGATGCGCGGGGTGGCGCCTGGGCCTTGTCCTAGGGCTTGACGGCCTCACCCTTGGTTAACTGTAGGCGAAGTAGCACTGTTCGAGGCGTGCTTTGTACAGTTGAACCTGTATAAGTACTCATACTGCTTTCAGCTTTGGTTGTTAAGTGCCCCTGCTGGTTTCAGTTAAGGTTGTTAATTACTACAGTCTGTCGTGTTTCTTCAGTCCTATATTCCTCCAGCCGCCAAAACCAAACCAGCACCGGCGGTGATGAAACTATGTACCTAGGGTAGGGGCATGGACCCGTCCAAAGAACCCTACCCAAGGACATCCCTAGAAGAAGTCACCTTTCAATCGACTTGAAGGTATCTCACTCGACGGGTTCAAGACACTCGACCAAGAAGCTACCACTCGACCATGAAGCTAGCCACTCGACCGCCAGGAGATCTGAAGTCACTCCGCAGGCAAATGGTCGGCTATTAAGTAGTCTTTATGGTCATTTTAGCACTCTATTAGGGGCGTTACCAGTAACGCCCAACCTTAAATGTACCTTAAACCCAGCATTACTGAGGGCAGGAGAGGGCCGGCGAACTCTATATAAGCCACCCCCCTCCTTAGTATGAAAGGTTCGCACCCCTGTTATTCACACGCCAGTAATCCAGTCGACCGCCTCCGGGCACCGAGACGTAGGGCTGTTACTTCCTCCGCGAAGGGCCTGAACTCGTACATCTTGGTGTGTTTACAACTTCCCAATAGCTGAGATCTAGCCTCTCCATACATACCCCCCTACATCACTGTTAGAGTTAGAACCACGACAGTTGGCGCCCACCGTGGGGCTGGAATCTTAGCGCCTGATTGGAGAAGTTGCGATTTTTCCGATCCCTTTGATCATGGTTTCGTGCGGAGTTTTGGTGGAGGGCCGCGAGATCCGCCTCGGCACGCTCACGTTCATCACCGACGACTCCGCCTGGCTTCAGGAGGCGCCACTCGACGTCGACGCGCTCCCCGTCCGCGGTGCGACGCATTTCCGCGCATGCGTTCGTGGCGTCCTCCTGCGGCAGCCGTCGACCCAGTATCGGTCGGCCCCCGTATCGTCTCCCCGCTCTGTCTCCCACCGGCGCAAGCGCTCCGGTCGGTCGAGACTTCAGAGGTGGGTGAGGCATGCCATGGCTCGCCAGTCGGCCGCCTCGCAAGTCGCGGCAATCGAGCCCGACGAATCCTTCTGCGGCCTGTTCGACCTGTCGACTGGCTCCGCGGAGACCGCATCCGAGTGCGACAGCAGTGACCCAGCGGCTGAGATCCTGGCGGTCGATGGAACGCACAGTCCTCCCGATTTCCCTCACGCTGATGGAGGCGCCGGTGGGGGCGACCCGTCGCGTCCCCACGATGAGTATCTCCCCGAACCTCTCACGTCATTACAGCGAGAGGAGCTTCGCCGCCGGAACACGGACGCACTCCGCACTCCTATCGTCAGAGAGTCCCCCGAGGCCCGAGCCTTGGAGGACGCGCGCTTGGCTAATTTGGCCGAGCGCACTCGACTGGAGAATCTCCAGCGAGCACTCGACGAGCAAGAGCGTCAGCGGGCTGCCGAGTCTAGTCGACGCCAGCTCTTCCCGCCGACGCAGGTATACCGAACCCCAGTTCAGAATTTGGCTGCCACGGCCCGTATAGCAGAATCGATTCAGCCCTCCCAGTCGGAGGCTGGCAGGGGCTTGTTACAGATCAGAGCGTTGCTCCGGGCGGCGGGAAACCAGAATTCCGTTGTTTCTCAGTCGCGGAATAGGATCCAGAGTCGATCCGTTGCAACAGATACAGTCCAGTCGGCTCACAGCCCGCGGTCGCCCCCGAGGCGTGAGGGACGTGGCGACCGGCATGATCAGTACAGAAGGAATGAGCAGTATGATCACCGATCCGATCGTGATGATCGACGTCGAGTGCCAACCCCTCCCCTGAGGAGTGGGTCATATGCGCCTCGACATCGAGATGACAGGCGCCCTCATTGCGTTGGGCAGAGGATTCCTGTCGACCCCAGGGACCCAGGCTTTGACGCGAGATCTGTCCTCGTTCAAGGCTTGCTTGACAGGAACAGCGCTCATCGGGAAGGCTAGAACAGAGATGCGCCCGCCAGCAGCAGAATACGTGTTTCAGGGCCAGAGTGTTTCAGTCGAGCCATCAGGGCCGCGGTGATTCCTCCCAACTTTCGGTTGGCGACTGGAGTCAGCAAGTTCACCGGTGAGTCTAAGCCTGACACTTGGCTCGAAGATTACAGAGTGGCTGTACAGATTGGCGGTGGCAATGATGAGGTGGCTATGAAGCATCTGCCTCTCCTGTTAGAGGGCTCGGCCAGAGCGTGGCTGAATCAGTTAGCACCCAGCAGCATCTACACTTGGGAGGATCTCTCTCGAGTGTTCGTCACAACCTTTGAGGGAACATGCAAGCGACCCGCAGGCCTTACAGAATTGCGGTCTTGCGTGCAGAAGCCGAGTGAAACTCTGAGGGATTACATCCAGAGGTGGATCACTTTGCATCACACAGTTCAGAACGTACCGGATCACCAAGCAGTTTGTGGCTTTAAAGAAGGCGTCAAGAACAGAGAGTTGAACCTGAAGTTCGGTCGGACCAGAGAAATGTCCCTGAATCGGATGATGGAAATTTCCACCAAATACGCTAACGGAGAAGATGAAGATCGACTCCGGAGTGGCAAGCAGAAAGCAGTCGCCCAGGAAACCGGAGGCAATTCCAGTCGGAAGCAGAAGCGGAAGGCCGAGCCAGCCGCCCCTGGGGAGGCCCTGGCCGCAACCCAGGGAAATTTCAAGGGAAAACCCAAAGGCCCCTGGAAGCCCAAGAAAGTCAAGGATCAAGATGGAAATGATGTTTTGGATCTGCCATGTCACATCCACACCAAGAAATATGAGGAGGGTAATTTTATTTACCCAAAGCATACCACTCGAAAGTGTCGGCTCCTGATCCAGCAGTTTCAGGGCAAACAGTCCAAAGATAAGGAAAAAGAGTCGGACAGAGTTGAGGACAAGGAAGACAGTGACGATGGATACCCCCAAATCAATTCCACCCTGATGATTTTTGCTGATGTCGAAAGCAAAAGTCGACTGAAAGTCATTAACCGTGAGGTGAATATGGTTGCTCCGGCGACACCCAGTTATCTGAAGTGGTCTCAGACTGCCATCACATTCGACCAGTCCGATCACCCTACGCACATTGCCACCCCTGGGAGGCAAGCTTTGGTGGTCGACCCAGTTGTCGAAGGCACTCGACTGACCAAAGTCCTGATAGATGGTGGCAGTGGCCTGAACATATTGTATGCTGAAACATTGAAAGGGATGGGCATTCCGATGTCCAGGCTCAGTGCCAGCAACATGAGCTTCCATGGAGTCATTCCTGGAAAGAAAGCCGAGTCACTCGGCCAGATTGCTCTCGACGTGGTTTTCGGTGATTCAAAGAATTACCGCAGGGAAAAGTTGACATTTGAGGTTATGGACTTCCAAAGTGCTTATCATGCTATTCTGGGCCGGCCAGCTTATGCACGCTTCATGGCTCGACCATGATACGTGTATCTCAAGTTGAAGATGCCTGGCCCCAGAGGTGTGATCACCATTACCGGCAATTGGAGGAGAGCAGAAGAGTGTTTTCAGAAAGGATCGAAGATTGCTGACGCTCAGATGGCAGTTGTTGAGCTACAAGAGTACCAGAAGACTGCTGATCCGAGTGAATTGCTACGAGCCAAGAAGCCTGCTTCAGCATCTGCTTTTCAGTCGTCCGGTGAAACTAAGCTAGTGCACATTCACCCGACCGACCCCGACGCTGCTCCGACTCACATCTCGACGACGCTCGACTCCAAATAGGAAGAAGCGCTCATCCAGTTCCTCTGTGAGAACTGGGACGTCTTCGCATGGAAGCCTTCTGACATGCCTGGAGTTCCCAGGGGGCTGGCTGAGCACCGTCTATGAGTCGACCCGAAGTTCAAGCCTGTGAAAGAACATCTTCGACGGTCCGCCGTCCAGAAGAGGAAAGCTATTGGCGAGGAGGTGGCTCGGCTCTTAGCAGCGGAGTTCATCCGAGAGATTTACCACTCCGAGTGGCTCGCCAATGTTGTCATGGTCCCCAAAAAGGACAAGTCACTTCGCATGTGCATTGACTTTAAACACATCAATCGGGCCTGCCCGAAAGATCATTTCCCTCTCCCCCGCATCGACCAGGTAGTGGACTCGACCGCGGGGTGTGAGCATTTGTCTTTTCTAGATGCTTATTCAGGGTACCATCAGATCCGTCTGTATGGACCCGACGAGATCAAGACGGCTTTCATCACCCCATTTGGGTGCTTCTGTTATGTCACCATGCCCTTCGGCCTCAAGAATGCTGGAGCCACGTTCATGAGGATGATCCAGAAGTGTTTACTCACTCAGATTAGTCGGAACATAGAAGCATACATGGATGATATTGTGGTTAAGTCACAGAAAGGTTCCGACCTACTGACTAACCTTGCGGAAACCTTTGCTAACCTCAGGGGATACGATATCAAGCTCAATCCATCAAAGTGCACATTCGGAGTTCCAGGTGGAAAGCTACTCGGTTTTCTCGTTTACGAACGAGGAATCGACGCCAATCCCGAGAAAGTTGGCACCATACTCCAGATGAAGCGCCCTGTGCATGTACACGATGTCCAGAAACTTACAGGTTGCTTGGCCGCTCTAAGTCGATTCATTTCTCGTCTCGGTGAAAAGGCGTTGCCTCTTTACCGACTGATGAAGAAGTCTGACAAGTTCGAGTGGACTCCATAAGCTGACGCAGTGTTTGTAGAGCTCAAAGCTCTGCTCTCCACCCAGCCGATGCTTGCTGCCCCAATCAGTAAAGAGCCTCTGCTGATGTACATTGTGGCCACGGGACAAGTTGTCAGTACAGTACTCACGGTCGAGCGGGAAGAAGAAGGAAAGGCCTTCAGAGTTCAACGCCCAGTATATTATGTGTCTGAGGTTTTGACCCCTTCGAAGCAAAGATATCCCCATTACCAGAAGCTTGTATATGGGATCTACATGACCACGAAGAAGGTTGCACACTACTTCTCTGACCATTCCATTACAGTCGTCAGCGACGCTCCACTGTCAGAGATCTTGCACAACAGAGATGCAACTGGTCGAGTGGCTAAGTGGGCGATTGAACTCCTCCCCATAGATATCAAGTTTGAAGCAAAGAAGGCTATCAAGTCCCAAGCAATTGCAGATTTCGTTGCCGAGTGGATTGAACAGCAGCTTCCGACTCAAGTTCACTCGGAGCACTGGACCATGTTCTTTGATGGATCTAAGATGCTGAATGGTTCCGGCACTGGGGTAGTATTGGTCTCCCCCCGAGGAGATAAGCTCAGATATGTTCTCCAGATCCACTTCGATTCCTCCAATAATGAAGCAGAATATGAAGCACTCTTATATGGGTTGCGCATGGCCATTTCACTCGGCGTCTGACGCCTCATGGTCTAGGGCGACTCAGATTTGGTGGTTAATCAGGTGATGAAGGAGTGGGACATCAGAAGCCCAGCTATGACTGGCTACTGCAATGCAGTAAGAAAGCTAGAAAAGAAATTCGAGGGGTTAGAGCTTCATCACATCCCCCGACTGAAAAATCAAGCAGTTGATGATCTGGCAAAGATAGGCTCCAAGAGAGAAGCCATTCCCAGCAATGTGTTTTTGGAGCACATCCGCTCGCCGTCAGTCCAGGAGGATCCTTCCACAAAAGAAGCCCCACAACCGAAAAGTGCCACAGATCCGACTGAAGTCGAAGTTCCTGCTGTGGTCGACCTAATCGTGGAAGTCTTGGCAATCACTCCCGACTGGACGATACCGTACATCGCGTATATCCTAAGGAAAGAACTCCCGGAGGACGAGGAAGAGGCTCGGCAGATCGTCCGCCGATCCAAGGCCTTCACAGTCATAAAGGGACAGTTGTATAGGGAAAGCGCGACTGGAATCGGCCAGAAATGCATAACACCAGAAGAGGGTCAGATGATCCTTAATGATATCCACTCAGGGACCTGTGGTCACCATGCGTCCTCTTGGACCATTGTGGCTAAAGCATACCAAGCAGGATTTTACTGGCCAAGAGCAAATGAGATGGCAAAAGAGATAGTCGACAAGTGTGGAGGCTGCCAGTTCTACTCCAACATGTCACACAAGCCTGCATCAGCCCTGAAGACCATTCCACTCGTCTGGCCCTTTGCTATCTGGGGACTAGGCATGGTTGGTCCACTGAGAACAGGCAGAAGTGGTTTCACTCATTTGCTTGTGGCAGTCGACAAGTTTGGATTGAAGCTAAGCCTATCAAGAATCTTGATGCTTGCACTGCTATCAATTTCGTCAGAGGGCTAACATTCAGATATGGAGTCCCGCATAGCATCATCACTGACAATGGGTCAAACTTCGATTCGGAAAAGTTCAAAGCTTTTTGCGCCTCTCAAGGCACTCGAGTCGACTACGCATCGGTCGCCCATCCCCAGTCGAATGGACAAGCTGAAAGAGCAAATGGTCTGATTCTCAAAGGACTAAAGCCTCGACTGATGCGTGATCTCAAGCACGCGGTAGGTGCTTGGGTCGACGAGCTTCTGTCAGTTCTGTGGGGATTGAGGACCACCCCTAACCGGTCGACTGGAAGAACTCCATTATTTCTGGTTTATGGAGCCGAAGCAGTTCTGCCAAGTGATCTTCTTCACAACGCGCCCCGAGTCGAGCTTTACACTGAAGATGAAGCAGAATAGTCCCGGCAAGACGCAGTCGACCTCCTAGAAGAAGAGAGGGAGATGGCCATGATCAGATCGACCATTTATCAGCAAGATTTGCGTCGATTCCACGCCCGGAATGTGAAGAGCCGAGCCTTCCAGGAAGGAGATTTGGTCCTCCGAGTGGATCAACAGAAATCGCACAAACTTGCTCCTACTTGGGAAGGCCCCTTCATCATCACCAGAGTCCTCCACAATGGAGCATATCACCTCTACAATGTTGATCACCAGATCGACGAGCCACGAGCTTGGAATGCGGAACTACTCCGCCCCTTTTACACTTGAGTTCTCCCTTGGACGAGATGTAATAAGAAAAAATTTCTGCAGTTCATTTTTACGAAAGACAAGAGCGTCCCAATAGTTGCTGTCACTCTTGTTTGCATACGAAATCCCCAGTGGGTGACTTAGCCGCGAATCCATTTCGCCCAAGTTTAAAAAATCCTACCGAGTGGAGAGCAATCCTCCCACTCGGAGGCTTAGATGCAGTCCAGTACTCGCCTAAGTTCTCCCACTTAGAGACTTAGCTGCAGTCAGGCACTCGCCTAAGTTTGAAAAAATCCTACCGGGTGGAGAGCAAACCTCCCACTCGGGGACTTAGCTGCAGTCCGGCACTCGCCTAAGTTTGAAAAAATCCTACCGAGTGGAGAGCAAACCCCCCACTCGGGGGCTTAGCTGCAGTCCAGTACTCGCCTAAGTTCTCCCACTTAGAGACTTGGCTGCAGTCAGGCACTCGCCTAAGTTTGAAAAAATCCTACTGAGTGGAGAGCAAACCTCCCACTCGGGGGCTTAGCTGCAGTCCAGTACTCGCCTAAGTTCTCCCACTTAGAGACTTAGCTGCAGTCAGGCACTCGCCTAAGTTTGAAAAAATCCTACTGAGTGGAGAGCAAACCTCCCACTCGGGGGCTTAGCTGCAGCCCAGTGCTCGCCTAAGTGTTTAAAAATCCTACCGAGTGGAGAGCAAACCTCCCACTCAGGGGCTTAGCTGCAGCCCAGCGCTCGCCTAAGTGTTTAAAAATCCTACCGAGTGGAGAGCAAACCTCTCACTCGGAGGCTTAGCTGCAGCCCAGTGCTCGCCTAAGTACAAGACACAACCTAATCCGCGAGTCGACTGCTACCTTCCCCTTCGGAGCTGCGCCGCAAATACAAGGTTATTCCGAGTGAAGATCAAGATCCACTCGACGAATCAAACCATGAAGATATTCAACGAGAAATCAAGATCAGATAAAGCCTAAAAGGTCCCAGACCTCAGGCCAAAGTAATCGAGCCCTCAGCTCGACGGAGTTTAACGGTTACAAAATCCACTCCGCATTCTGAGGCAAATTTAAAGTGGAGCTTAAAAGTTTTTCACTCCTCAGGTGGAGGACTGGAAGGGGCGACGAACTCGTCCAAGTCGATCCCGTCTGCAATACGGGTGGCAGCAGCGATGAAAGTCTCCATGAAATCTTGAAAGTTGTGCTTCCTGGTATTGGCAACTTGGATGGCGGCCAGCTTCTCTTCTCGCGCCTCCTTGCAATGGACGCGGACCAGAGACAGAGCCACATCAGCACCACACCGAGCAGAAGACTTCTTCCACTCCTGCACTCGGTCAGGGATTCCGTTAAGTCGAGTCATCAGAGACTCAAGATCGTTTTGGAGCGTAGCCTCTGGCCAAAGTGCCGGGTCGATCCGTGACATGGCAACCTTCAGTCGAGCCAAGTAGTCCACGACGCCGTCAATGCGAGATTCCAGTCGGAGCAGATTCATGGCAGCTTCATCTTTCATAGGAGAGTTGATTGGATCCAAACCTGTTTCGATCCGCCCAGTCTCCTCTTCAAAGTTCTGGCAAAGCTCTGCATACACGATCCAAGGATAAGTCAATTTTCATAGACTGAGTCGACACAAAAAAAACCAGTCGGAACTGAATGTGCACCTTCAAGCTTGATGTACAACTTCTTGGCGAGGCTCCTCAAGTAGCTCTCCAGGTCGTCCCTCCTGCGAGCGATGCCTTCCATCTTCTCGTTCAGGGTGAGGTTCTCCTTCTTCCAACGTGAACACTCCCTGTTGGCTTCATTCAGAGCGGTCTTCAGCTTGGTATTCTCTTCTTCTAAGTGGTCGACCGAAGCCAGCTTCTGTACGGCCAGAGCGGTCTTGTCATCAGCCTCCTTACGGGCAGCAGCCAAGTCCTGATCCTTCTTCGCCAGAGCTTCATTCAGTTTTTCTGCGAAGAAATAATGATTGAATCGGAAATAGCAGAAGGATACTCAAGCCTAAAAGCTAGCCAGTCGACAAAGTCGTCTTACCTGCGGCGCCATCTCTGACCTTCTGCAGCTCTGTTCTGGCCAGCTCCAGATCAAGGTTCAGTTGAATCTTCTGCTTCTCCAACTCAGTATAGCGAGCTACAAGTTCGCAGGATTTCTGTAAAAGAAAAATCAGTCGACAGACGTCCAAGATAAGTTGCTTCCGAGTAACTAAGAGACAATGATGACGTTTCTAAGACCACAGCCGAATCAAAAACATTCGACAGTAGTCTCGGGGACTACACCCAGTGGGTGCACTCAGCGTGCCCCCACTGGTTCGACCAAAAAAACAAAGAGAAAGAGAGAAAAAGTCAACTGCCCGCAGTCGACCGGATACAGTTCCACTCGACCTGGCCCGACCAAACCGAGTGAAGAAATACAGCTACAGCAACACAATGTAAATACTACAGTCGACTGCCAGCAGTCCACCGTAGTCTCGGGGACTACACCCAGTGGGTGCACTTAGCGTGCCCCCACTCGTCCAAGGATTGGCAGACACACCCAGTGGGTGTACAGATACAGATACAAAAGATCTTCGGAAAAGAGACTCTTCAAACAGCATATCATAACAGACCAAGTGTTGAGTCGACTGACCTGGACGTTGCTCTAAAGAGCCGAACTCGCGTCATAGGCTGCTTGGCTGGCCTCCCGAGCCATCTTCACTTGCTCCATCATGATCCCCACCTGGCGTATAGCCTCCTTTGCAGCAGCCGCTTGGTCCTCAGGGACGGGGTATGCAGCAAAAAGCGAAGGTTGATCCGCAGTCGACGCCGAAGGCCGCACGCTCGTCAGAGGAATGGCGAAAGTCACAGAAGCCTGAGTGGTGTCACCACCATCCCGAGCCATGGCCTCAGACGCCGGAGAAGGTTGGGGGGTCTTGTCAGCCGACAACCTCTTGTTCCTCCTCATTCTCAGCGGTTCGTTGTCGTCGTCATCCGGAAGGTCGATAACATGAGGAGGGGCTGCAAGAGAAACATTCAATCGACCGGAGTTGCAATAAAAGATCAGTCGACTCAAAGCAGAACATCAGTAATCGTACCAGGGTTGGAGGTAACAGCATCCTCCATCTCTTGGTCGTCGTCCTTGGCGTAGACCTCAGAAGTAGCAGCGCTGCAAATCTCGAAAGTCAGTCAGTTGGCTCAATGAATCGACCAAGGATCTGTCCATGGTCGACGAAGGAAAGCAAGTTTTATTATTACCCGGAAATGGTAGGGACAGCTATCTTCATCTTGGGCAGAGCCTTGGGCGGCTTGGACAGCGTCGTGCGTGGGTGCTTGGGAACCTTCCCAGTCGGCGTAGGAGAAGAGGTCCGAGGGCGTTTCGACAACTGCCCAACAGAAGCAGTCGCCTTGCCACGTTCCCACGCCGGGTCATGTGTGTGCTTGGACCGCCCCTCTGGGCGAGGGGGTTCAACCTCCTCCTCCTCCTCTTCGCTGGAGTCGACGTTGTCGTCTCCCTCTCCTTCACCGTCGGACTCCCACTCGCCTTGGTCGTCCCCGCTCTCACCTCCGCTCGCCTCCCCTTCCTCAGTTGGCTCCTGAGCCCCGTTGGGCGTCGAGTACATCTTGGTGGTCTCCTGGGAAGCAATAGACAAGACAAAAGTCAATCGACCAACTCAAAGAAGACCAATGCAGAAAACAAGATTTCAGTCGGGAGCATAAAGACATACCTGGTCCACTTCATATGAGTTGTCGAGTGGAGTTACCCTCCTGGCTCCTCGGGGGTTGTCTTTGTTCCCCGTGATGCTCGACAGCCACCCCTCCAGCATCTCGTCGGTGACCTCCTCCGGGTGGATCCGAGTGGTGTCATCGAGACCCGAGTACAACCACATCGGGTGGTCACAGGCCTGGAGCGGTTGGATGCGCCTCTGGAGGAAGACCTCCAGCAGGTCCATCCCAGTCACACCCTCACGGACAAGCTCGACCACTCGACCGGCCAACACTTTGACTTGGGCCCTTTCCTCCAGCGTCACTTTCAGAGAAGCGGGTTTTTCAGCTCGGTCGAGGGAGAAAGGAGGAAGACTAGTCGACTGTCCTGGGGTCGCCTGGTCCTGACAGTAGAACCAGGTCGCCTGCCAACCACGGACCGACTCCGGGAAAGTAATGGATGGAAAACAGCTCTTCCCCCTTGTCTGGATCGCCAAGCCCCCGCACAACTGGATCACCTGCGTCCTCTCGTCACTTGACTTGGCCTTCTTGACCGATTGGGAACGGCAGGTAAAGATGTGCTTGAAAAGTCCCCAATGGGGGCGGCAACCCAAGAAAGCCTCACACATGGAAATGAAAGCGGCAAGGTATACAATGGAGTTGGGAGTAAAGTGGTGGAGCTGCGCTCCGAAGAAGTTCAAGAAGCACCGGAAAAAAGGATGGGGCGGCAGAGAAAACCCTCGGTCGATGTGGGTGGCTAGGAGCACGCACTCACCGTCGTGGGGTTGAGGTTCGATCTCTCCCCCCGGAAGACGCGCGGCTTCGTGGGGAATGACTCCCCCCTCGACCATGTCGTCGAGATCCTCTTGCCGGAGCACCGACGGCATCCAGTCACCCTGGATCCAACCTTTGGACAGAGCGGTCCTAGAGGAAGATCCGCCCCGAGCAGACCTCTTCCCTTTCCCCGCCGCCGCCGCCTTCTTCGCGCGCTCCAGAGCAGTCGTCTTGCCCTTCACCATCGTCGCCGGTGAAATCTCGAACGGGCTTGCGGCGCTAGGGTGAGAACGGAGGTGGCGGAAGGACTTGCGAAGGGAGAGAGGAAGAAGAAAGCAGAAGGGAGCGCACTGTTTGGAAACCCCGAGCCGGCAACTTATAAGGGGCCGCTTCCGAGTGGCTGACTGGTAGGCCCAGGCTATCCAGTCAAATCCCGCAACAGACGCGCGCAGTACGTGGCGAAAAAGGCGACGCGGGGATCGAGGAGCTTCCGCTTTATCGCTTCCGATTACTACGGCCGCTCCCGTCCCGCGCGCTTCCCAAAATCCGAATCCTGCGACATCCGCGGGCCACAGAACAACTTTTCAAAACAGGAGACCCCAATCGCGCTGGCGCTCAGTATGTCACAAGTAAAGAAATTCACTCGACGATAGGCCTGGAATGGATCAAGGCGACTGAAAGAGGTTGATAACGTCATCCGTGACGATTGGCCCAAAACGAGGCACTCGTGTAGCCCAAAGAACCAGTCGGGAAGATCCCCAACTCTTTCCCCACTCTAACCTCGATCCATTCGGTGGCTAATGATGAAACTATGTACCTAGGGTAGGGGCACGGACCCGTCCAAAGAACCCTACCCAAGGACATCCCTAGAAGAAGTCACCTTTCAATCGACTTGAAGGTATCTCACTCGACGGGTTCAAGACACTCGACCAAGAAGCTACCACTCGACCATGAAGCTAGCCACTCGACCGCCCAGAGATCTGAAGTCACTCCGCAGGCAAACGGTCAGCTATTAAGTAGTCTTTATGGTCATTTTAGCACTCTATTAGGGGCGTTACCAGTAACGCCCAACCTTAAATGTACCTTAAACCTTGCATTACTGAGGGCAGGAGAGGGCCGGCGAACTCTATATAAGCCACCCCCCTCGTTAGTATGAAAGGTTCGCACCCCTGTTATTCACACGCCAGTAATCCAGTCGACCGCCTCCGGGCACCGAGACGTAGGGCTGTTACTTCCTCCACGAAGGGCCTGAACTCGTACATCTTGGTGTGTTTACAACTTCCCAATAGCTGAGATCTAGCCTCTCCATACATACCCCCCTACATCACTGTCAGAGTTAGAACCACGACAGGCGGGGCCGCCTGCTTCCGCCTCCCACGGCTGGCTGTGCCTCAGCGCACGCATCGCCGCCCCACCATCTCCTAAATCGTTAACGCCGACGTCCTCCACGCGCTTTGGTGCGCTCGCCGCGGCGCCGCCCTCTCGCGTTGTCAACATGTTCAACAAACAACAGGAATCGGTAGAAGTACGTGGAGAGGATGATAGTAGGGGCCCACCACGTCAGCGTATGGAAAAATAAAATGCTTCCTCCTAGTGTTTTCCTGACATCTGGGACCCACGACATTGGGAGCGTATATAGTCAATAGACAAGAGAACAGCACAAGATCGGCTGACACCTGGGACGTAGCTACTCGAGCAGTATTTTTTTGGTATTGTTGAGACGGAGTAGGGTTTGAACTGGGTTGTGGCCCGTCTAGCCCAGGCTTATATTTTATGTTCACCATGTGACCAGCCCAGCTATTTTTTCTTTGTGAAAATGAGCCCAGTTTATTTTTTCTGAAGAATACCCAATCCAGGCCTACTTATTTTTCTACACCCTGATGGGCTGCAACTCTTTCAGGACGCCTGCAAATCTTGAAAGTAATATGAAATGGGTTCTAAATATAAAAATAGATGACAAATTGGCAATTACTTTATAATTTCTAAATTTTATTACATTTTCAGATTCCAATTTCACTGGGCATTAACATAATTTAAATATATCTACAAAGTACTTTAAATCTAGCTGGACATTTTAGTATTCAAAATAGTTTGGAACCCACAGAAATATGCAAAATTGGCCTTGGCCAACCAAAAAAACAACTGCAATAAATTGCATAAGAAGTTGCCTTGAGCTATATATAAATTATTAAAAAAAGAGGGAGTGGTCTGACTTGTGGGCCTGTTTAGTTGACGCGTATGCAAGATTTTTTTAGTTATTATATACGTCAACAAACGATTCTAGCAGACGTAACCGCTGGATTTGGATGTCAATCCAACGGCCGTCGTGTTTCTTCAATCTCTGATCTTCTTGCTCCAGCCGCCAAAGCAGCGCCGGTGGGACCGCCTACTCCCGCCTCCCGTGGCCGGCTGTGCTGCCGCGTAGGCCTCAGCGCCCCCTACTACTCCCACCGCTGGCCAGGGCATCCCTCTACTCACCCACACCCCCTGTTATTCTACGGCGACGGCAGCCTCATACCGCAGCCGAACCGGTGAACGCTCGTACTCCTCTCCGCGTGGGCATCCACTGCCGCGTCTTCCCCGGCTCCGCGTCGTCCCCTTCCTATGCCTCGCCGTCGTCCACCGCCGTGGTGCTCTCGGCGCGGCGTGGTCAATGTGGTCAACGACCGACTTCCATCAGAACAGTACTGTACGTGGAGAGGCTGACAGCTGGGTCCACGGCAGCCGCAAGGAAGTGCCTCCTTATTACGCGCAAAATAATTATTCCTCCACCTGACAGCGGGGACCCATCGGACGGGTCACCAGTATTTTGTGAAAAAATCGTTTCCCCCTAACTGTTGGGACCCACCGAACGGGCCACCGTATTTTGCAAAAAAAACGTTCTCCTCGCTGTCAGCTCGGACCCACCGGAAGTGCCTCCTTATTATGCACAAAAAATGAATACTCCCCCGGCTAGCTGGGACCCACCTTGGTGGGAGGCTGACCTACTAAGTTGATGGGGACGAAGGGCTTCGTCAACTTAGTCAATATGAACGATTCTAGCTCCAGTGACCGTACGATGTCCATCCAACGGCCGTAGTGCTTCTTCAACCTCTGGTCTTCTTGCTCCAGCCGCCCAAAGCAGCGCCGGTCGTGCCGCATGCTCCTGGCTCCCGTGGCTGGCTGTGCTGCCGCGGAGGCCTCACCACCCCCTACTATTCCCACCGCTGGCCAGGCCCTGCGGCGACGGTAGCCTCACACCGCAGCCAAACCAGTGAACCCTCGTACTCCTCTCCGCGCGGGCTTCCACTACCGCGTCTTCCCCGGCTCTGCGTCGTCCCCTTCCTAGTCCTCGCCGTCGTCCACCGCCGTGGTGCTCTCGGCGCGGCGTGGTCAATGTGGTCAACGACCGACTTCCATCGGAAGAGTACTGTGCGTGGAGACGCTGACAGCTGGGTCCACGACCGCAGCAAGGAAATGCCTCCTTATTACGCGCAAAGTAATTATTCCTCCACCTGACAGTGGGGACCCACCGGACGGGCCACCGTATTTCGTGAAAAAACGTTTGCCCCTGACTGCTGGTACCCACCAGCTACATCTTCACACGCAAGGAAGTGCCTGACAGTCGGGACCCACCTGGTCGAAGCGTATGCAGCGTTGTCATTCTGGTCGCGAACGTGTACGTACATATATACTGGTCGATGTAGAGGCGCGCACGTGTCGTAGTAGAGGCACGCACGTAGCATGTACATGTACGTACGGCGGCCAGGGTGCAAGAAAGAAAATACGGCCACGTATGTGTACATACGGGCGGGGTCTCGAACACCTACTCGCGCATACGTACGGCCAGGGCTCGTGTACATGGCTGGGTCGGAACGGAGAACTAGCGTCGTCGTCGTGTTCATGGGGAGGCAACAGAATGCGTTGTGTTCATCGGGCTGCCTTGGACGGAACAGGCGATGGAAACGAGGCCTGGCATACCGCAGGACGGAGGAAACGGCCTTGTGTTCAACCGGCCACGTTCGAAACGGGATCCTGTTCATCGGGAGGGGTCTGGCGTACCGCAAAACGGAGGAAACGGGCCTCCTATGGTCGAAACGGGGGTCCTGTTGATCGGGAGGGGTGTGGCGTACCGCAAAACGGACGAAACGGACTTGTGTTGGAGCGCGACAGTCAAAACGGGGGTCCTGTTCATCGGGAGGGGTGTGGCGTACCGCAAAACAGGAATCCACGGGATACTGTTCATCTCCACCGTCGACCCCCTCCAGCCTCCACGAGCTATTGTTCATCCACCGTCAACCTCCTCCAGCCTCCACCTGCGACTGTTCATCCACGGGCTCCTGTTCATCCAGCCTCCACTGCGCGCTACTCCACCGGCTACTGTTCAACCAGCCCTCTCCACGGGCTCCTGTTCAACCACCCCTCCACGGGCTACTGTTCATCCTGCCCTCCACTGTCTACTGTTCATCCTGCCCTCCACGGGGTGGTCCTGTTCATCCAACCCTCCACGGGGTCCTGTTCATCCAGCCCCAACCGGCTCGATTGATCGGGGTCCTGTTCATCCAGAGGCAACGCCACCGCTCACTGTTCATCCACCCCCACCCCCCCGCAATGCTCAGTGTTCATCCCATCGATCGGCTTCAGTTAGCAGCAGTAGCGAAGGAATCGCTCGGTCGGGTTCAGTTAACAGCCATCGATCGATCGCTCGGGTTCAGTAACGCGTAGCCTGCAGTGCAATCGCTCGGGTTCAGTTAGAGCCCAACGCCTCACTCGGGTTCAGTTAGAGCCAACGCCTCGCACGCACACGCGTACGTGTACGAGAGAAACGCGCATCGCTCGGCCCCCGACCTCCCATCGTAACCGGGAACTCCCCGAAATTTTCCTCCCCCTCGCTTCTACCACGGTTTTTTCCGTCATGGACGGCCGAAAGAATGTCAGGCAGCTGCGTCTCCGGCCCGCCCAGGACGAAAAGCCCATTTTCTGTCATGATTTTTTGTCATAGAAGTAGGAGCCCACCACATCTATGATGATACCGAGTTTTGTCACAATTATCGTCATAGAAGTGTCATATGTATGACAGAAAGAAATTTCGTTCGGCCCAAAATGTCACGGATGTGTCTTTTTTTGTAGTGATAGTAGTGGTAATGGTAGCAAAAGTAATATTTTTGGTTTTATAGTGATTGTAACAGGAGCAATGGAAAAGTAAATAAGCGAAGAACAATATATGAAAAGCTCGTAGGCATTGGATCGGTGATGGATAATTATGTCGGATGCGATCAATCATGCAACAGTTATAACATAGGGTGACACAGAACTAGCTCCAGTTCATCAATGTAATGTAGGCATGTATTCCAAATATAGTCATACGTGCTTATGGAAAAGAACTTGCATGACATCTTTTGTCCTACCCTCCCGTGGTAGCGGGGTCCTATTGGAAACTAAGGGATAATAAGGCCTCCTTTTAATAGAGTGCCGGACCAAAGCATTAACACATAGTGAATACATGAACTCCTCAGACTACGGTCATCACCGGTAAGTATCCCGATTATTGTCACTTCGGGATTAACGAATCATAACACATAATAGGTGACTATAGACTTGCAAGATAGGATCAAGAACTCACATATATTCATGAAAACATAATAGGTTCAGATCTGAAATCATGGCACTCGGGCCCTAGTGACAAGCATTAAGCATAGCAAAGTCATAGCAACATCAATCTTAGAACATAGTGGATACTAGGGATCAAACCCTAACAAAACTAACTCGATTACATGATAAATCTCATCCGACCCATCACCGTCCAGCAAGCCTATGATGGAATTACTCACGCACGGCGGTGAGCATTGATACGTCTCCGTCGTATCTACTTTTCCAAACACTTTTGCCCTTGTTTTGGACTCGAACTTGCATGATTTGAATGGAACTAACCCAGACTGACGCTGTTTTCAGCAGAATTGCCATGGTGTTATTTATGTGCAGAAACAAAAGTTCTCGGAATGACCTAAAACTTCACAGAACACCTTTTTGGAAATAATAAAAAATCCTTGCAAAAGATGAAGACCAGGGGGCACACCCTAGCCACAAGGGTGGGGGGCGCGCTCCAGGGGGCCCACGAGGTAGGGGGCGCGCCTGCCCCCCTGGGTGCGCCCCCTACCTCGTGGGCCCCCTGGAGCTCCTCCGACCTCAACTCCAACTCTATATATTTGCTTTCGGGGAGAGAAAAATAGAGGAGAAAAATAGAGAAAAATAGGGGAGAGAAAAATATATTATGATACGGAGTCGCCGCCAAGCCCTAAAACCTCTCGGGAGGGCTGATCTGGAGTCTGTTCGGGGCTCCGGAGAGGGGGATTCGTTGCCTTTGTCATCATCAACCATCCTCCATCACCAATTTCATGATGCTCACCGCCATGCGTGAGTAATTCCATCATAGGCTTGCTGGACGATGATGGGTTGGATGAGATTTATCATGTAATCGAGTTAGTTTTGTTAGGGTTTGATCCCTAGTATCCACTATGTTCTGAGATTGATGTAGCTATGACTTTGCTATGCTTAATGCTTGTCACTAGGGCCTGAGTGCCATGATTTCAGATCTGAACCTATTATGTTTTCATGAATATATGTGAGTTATTTATCCTATGTTGCAAGTCTATAGTCACCTACTATGTGTTATGATCCGGCAACCCCGAAGTGACCATAATCGGGACCACTCCCGGTGATGACCGTAGTTTGAGGAGTTCATGTATTCACTATGTGTTAATGCTTTGGTCCGGTACTCTATTAAAAGGAGGCCTTGATATCCCTTAGTTTCCATTAGGACCCCGCTGCCACGAGAGGGTAGGACAAAAGATGTCATGCAAGTTCTTTTCCATAAGCACGTATGACTATATTCGGAATACATGCCTACATTACAATTATGAATTGGAGCTAGTTCTGTGTCACCCTATGTTATGACTGTTACATGATGAACCGCATCCGGCATAATTCTCTATCACCAATCCATTGCCTACGAGCTTTCCATATATTGTTCGTTGCTTATTTACTTTTCCGTTGCTATTGCTACAACCACTACAAAATACCAAAAACATTAGTTTTTCTATCATTACCTTTTGCTACCATTACCACTACTATCATATTACTTTGCTACTAAACACTTTGCTGCAGATATTAAATTTCCAGGTGTGGTTGAATTGACAACTCAGCTGCTAATACTTGAGAATATTCTTTGGCTCCCCTTGTGTCGAATCAATAAATTTGGGTTGAATACTCTGCCCTCGAAAACTGTTGCGATCCCCTATACTTGTGGGTTATCAAGACTATTTTCTAGCACCGTTGTCGGGGAGCATAGCTCTATTCTTTGAGTCACTTGGAATTTATATCTGCTTATAATTATGAAGAACTTGAGAGATCCAAAAACCAAGATTTATCGCTCAACTACGAGGGGAGGTAAGGAACTGCCATCTAGCTCTGCACTTGATTCACCTTCTGTTTTGAGTAAGCTTGCGACACCTAAACCTGCTTCTGCTATTCGTTCTGATATGTCGCATGTTATTGATGATGCCACTTCTGCTATGCATGATACTTATGATGAAACTACTTCTATTCTTGATACTACTATGCCACTTGGTGAATTTCTTGATGAACAACTTGCTAGGGTTAGAGAGAATGAAATTATTGAAACTGATAACATTGATGAAAGTGATTATGAAGACTCTCCCCCTAATAAATATGAATCACATGTTATTCCTGAGGGTTACGTTTTGGAAAAAGAAGCTGCTTTAGCTATTTTAGCTTGCAAAGATAGATACGAGCTCAAGAGGTTATTAGCTAAATGGAAGCAGCAATCTCTTAATGCTAGAATGAAACCTGACCCTGCTTTTTCTACTTCACCTATCTGTGTTACTGATAAGGATTATGAATTCTCTGTTGATCCTGATATAATTACTTTGGTTGAATCCGATCCTTTCAAGGCTATGAATCTGAAACTGTTGTGGCACATCTTACTAAATTAAATGATATAGCCACCCTGTTCACTAATGATGAGAAATCTCGCTACCTTTATATCCTTACAATATTTCCGTTCTCATTAAAGGGTGATGCTAAGATATGGTTTAATTCTCTGGATCCTGGTTTTGTGCGTAGTTCCCAGGATATGATTTATTACTTCTCTGCTAAATATTTCCCTGCTCATAAGAAACAAGCTGCTTTAAGGGATATATATAATTTTGTGCAAATTGAAGAAGAGAGTCTCCCACAATCTTGGGGGAGGCTTCTCAAGTTACTTAATGCATTACCTGATCATCCTCTTAAGAAAAATGAAATACTTGATATCTTTTATAATGGACTAACCGATGCTTCCAGAGATTACCTGGATAGTTGTGCTGGTTCTGTTTTAATGGAAAGAACACAGGATGAAGCTGAAATTATATTGAATAATATGTTGACAAATGAAAATAATTGGACACTTCCTGAGCCAGCTCCTGAGCCTATTCCTAAACCAACTCCTAAGAAAAGAGGTGTTCTATTTCTCAGTCCTGAAGATATGCAAGAGGCAAAGAAATCTATGAAAGAAAAAGGTATTAAAGATGAAGATGTTAAGAATTTACCTCCTATTGAAGAAATACATGGTCTTAATTTGCCGCTTGTCGAAGAAATGCATAATTTTAATCCATCTCCTATTGAAGAAACACATGGTCTTGATAACCCGACACAAGTAGTAAAGGTAAATTCTCTCTATAGATATGATAAAGCTCAAATCCCATTTACTAAGTTTTCTAGCCCATGCTTAGATGAGTTTGATAAATTTATGGTTAAGAAAGAAGACTTCAATGCTTATTTTGGTAGAGAACTAAAATGCAGTGCTGGTATGCTTGAACACTTGGGTGATTATATGGCTAATGTCAAAGGTGAACTTAAACTTATTAGTAAACATGCTTCTATGGTTACCACTCAAGTATAACAAGTACTTAAGGCTCAAAATGATTTGCTCAATGAATTGAATAGTAAGAATAATGATTATTCTATTGGAGTGGCTAGTAGAACTGGTAGAATGACTCAGGAACCTCTATATCCTGAAGGCCACCCTAAGAGAATTGAGCAAGATTCTCAGAGAAATAATATAGATGCACCTAGTCCTTCTAAAAGGAAGAAAAAGCAAAATGATAGGACTTTGCATGCTTCTAGTGAACCTATTGCTGAAACACCTGAGAATCCAAATGATATTTCTATTTCTGATGCTGAAACACAATCTGGCAATGAACCTGAAACTAGTGATAATGTTAATGATAAAGTTCATGATGATGCTCAACCTAGTAATGATAATGATATAGAAATTGAACCTGTTGTTGATCTTGATAACCCACAATCAAAGAATCAACATTATTATAAGACTTTGTTGCTAGGAAACATGGTAAAGAAAGAGAACCATGGGTTCAGAAACCCCTGCCTTTTCCTCCCAAACCATCCAAGAAAAAGGATGATGAGGATTTTGAGTGCTTTGCTCGAATGATTAGACTTATCTTTTTGCGTATGCGATTAACCGATATGCTTAAAATGAGTCCTTATGCTAAGTACATGAAAGATATTGTTACAAATAAAAGAAAGATAGCGGAAACTGAAATTTCCACCATGCTTGCTAATTATACTTTTAAAGGTGGAATACCAAAGAAGCTTGGAGATCCAGGAGTACCCACTATACCATGCTCCATTAAAAGAAACTATGTTAAAACTGATTTATGTGATCTTGGAGCCGGTGTTAGAGCATTACTAGTAGAACCCTCAAACCCTCACTAGCGTTTTAAGGGTCCAAAATGATCTTTTTGTGCACTTTTACCGGTTGAAAAACAAGGGCAAAGATTAGAACCCTCAAACCCAACCCTTATAACGGAATATTCCCCATGAACGACATTGTCGTTGCGCGCGGGAGGTCGACAGGGCGGCCACCGGTGACGGGGGCGACTAGCAGCGGCGGTCCCGGGCGTGGGCGCGGGAGTTGGGAGGATTTTTCCCTCCCGCGCAAGGATAACCGCAAATGAGGGTTGGGGTAGGTTTTGCTCCCCAACCCTTACTTTTGAGGATTGGGAGAGTGTTTGAGGGTTGGACCTTTAAAAAATTTGAGGGTTTGAGGGTTAAGGGGTTCTAGTCTACGGGGTTTTTTCGACGAAAACTGTAAAAAAAGGCAGTTATTTTTAGGGGTTTGAGGGCTCTACTAGTAATGCACTTAGTGTTATGCCTCTCTCTTTATATTGCAGACTTGATTTGAATAAGTTGACACCTACTAAAATATCTTTGCAAATGGTTGATAAATGAACTGCTATACCTGTCGGTATTTGTGAGGATGTGCCTGTTGTAGTTGCAAACGTTACTATTTTAACGGACTTTGTTATTCTTGATATTCCCAAGGACGATAGTATGTCTATTATTCTTGGAAGACCCTTTTTGAATACTGCAGGGGCTGTTATTGATTGCAACAAAGGCAATGTCACTTTTCATGTTAATGGTAATGAGCATATGGTACACTTTCCGAGGAAACAACCTCAAGTTCATAGTATCAAATCTATTGGAAAAATTCCATTGATTATTATTGGAGGTTTTGAATTTCCTCTATACCTACTATCAAAAAGAAATATAATATTCTTATTATTGGGGATGTGCATATCCCCGTTGATGTAACATAGTGTTATTCGAAATTTCTCTGGTTCCATGTTATTTGGAATGAGTTCGTTAACAAGACTTGATCAACCTTGTTAGTGGGTTCCTTTTGATGAGCATGAGATGGATGAAACTAGAAGGCACAACCTTCTGTACCCTCCTTTTACTTTCTGTTATTTATTTTAAATAAAATAAAAATAAGTATTTTCCGTCTGTTATCTGATTTATCCGTGCAATATAAAAATACCCCGAAAATAAAAGTTCTCCAAATGCCCTGAAATTTAAATATGATTTTTTTCTGGAATATTTGAGAATATTTGGCACTGAGAACACAGCAGGGGGGCATCCACCTAGCCATGAGGGTGGAGGGTGCGCCCTACCCCCCTAGGCGCGCCCCCTACCTCGTGGGCCCATGGTGGCTCCCCTCCACTTATTCCTGCACCCACACGCTTCTTCTTCCTCCCACAAACACCAATATCCAGCTCAAGCACGAGTTCTAGCTCATTTTGCTGCGATTTTCGATCTCCTTGCTCAAAGCACCTCTCACAAAACTGCTTGGGGAGATTGTTCCTTGGTATGTGACTCCTCCATTGGTCCAATTAGTTTTTGTTCTAGTGCTCTATTCATTGCAAATTTGTGCTGCCTAGGTGACCATGTTCTTGAGCTTGCATGTCAAATTTATATGGTTCCAAGTAGTTCTAATGCATGATGTAGGCTCTAGGCACTTGTAGGAGTAGTTGCTATCAATTTTATTGATCTTGGTTCACTTTTGTTCGAAGTTACTAAAAATTTCAGAAATTTTTCAGAGGTAGAAATATGCTTAGGAAAATGTACCAAGGTGGTTCTTCAAGGAAGCAAGGACCCAGGCTTGCAATGCGTGATGCTGACGATGAGCTACCAAGGGACGCTCCAGTGCGGCCCTGTGAATGACCTTCAGAAAACTTTATGGATCGAGCGGGAATCAAGGAAGAATTTAACGCATATTTGCGTAACGCTGATCTTGTGAGCTTCGAGGCAGAAAAATGCCGCCAGTACCACTATCTCACTAGTTCCTTTGTAAGGAGGTTTGAATTTTTATCTTCACGTAATTCTCCAACGGTCCTGTTTGATCTTTATGAAAAATCTTATACTATGGACTTAGAGGATTTTACCGCTGCTTGCAAACTTCCACAATGGGGTAGTGCTAGTGAACCCCGCAAATCTGAATTTAGAAATTTTCTTGCTAGTATAACTGTGGGGGAATCTAGAGACATAGCATAAGCTACCATAGGGAGCATTCATTTTCCTGCTATACATTATTTTGCTCTCTTCATGGGTAGATGCATAAAAGGTAAAGATGAAGCATGTCATATGTGTGTCCCTGACCTCAGTATTCTTAAGAGTGATGTGTTAGGAGACAAATTTTATAATTTGGGAGCCATTGTTGCACGTAGGTTGCATCATAATAGATTTAATGGAGATTTCTTTGGAGGAATTTATGCAACCCGCTTAGCTGATTTTCTTGGTGTAACCATACGTAATGATGATATTGAATTGCCTCCTGCTTACCTAGACTTTAATGCTATGGTTCACCACCAGTTTGTCGAGAGGAATGAATCACCTCTCCAGTATCGCTTAATCTTTGATAGACGTCATGCTATCTGTATTACTCTCCCTGCTCCTGCCTTCTTTGATTATCAGGCAACAGGAAGACATTTTATTACTAGAGAGGAGGCAGATGAGTACGAGAGGAGGGCGGAGGCAGCTCGCCGCCATGCTGCAGCTCAGGAGGCAATAGCCGCTGCATCGCAGTACGAAGCCAACTATTATTATGGATATCTGCCAGGCCAGCCGTGGCCATAGACCAACTTAGGCCACAAGCCTAAGCTTGGGGGAGTACGTATTTCTCACCGACATTACATTTATGTTCACACACTCATTGTTAGATGTCGGTGCTCATACTTTTTCATTGTAATATCCATGCTAGTTTATTTTCCTTTTTATGCTTTCTTGTGTGTTTAACAAACCTTAAGAAAAACCAAAAAATTAGTTGTACCTTTTAGCTAGTTTTAATTTCCATGCTTGTAGTAGTAATTAAAAAGAAAACCCAAAAGGATTTCATGTTCTTCTTTTGCTTGTTGGGAGCTTTCCCATGTAAATAGTTTTATTTCTTTTCTTTTCTTTGGGGGTCGATAGGAGAAGACCATGATTAAATTGCTGAGGTGGCTCTTATATGCATTATTGTTGATCTGATAAAAGAGCCCATACTGCCTTGTCTTCTCATGTTTATTGAATGCTTGCAGATTCCAGCTTAGTCCAATGCACGTGCACTATTATTATTATCCACATCATTCGGTCGTGCAAGTGAAAGGCAATTATGACGATATATGATGGACTGACTGAGATGAGAAAAGCTGGTATGAACTCGACCTCTCTTGTTTTTGTAAATATGATTAGTTCATCGTTCCTGATTCAGCCTATTATGAATAAACATGTTTGCATTGACAACTAGAGATCATAGTTTCTTGTGCCATGCTTGATTAGCTAGGAGCTTATAATGATTTACCTTGCGTGCCAACATCCTATTAAAATGGTTGTGATGTGGTATGACAGGGTGGTATCCTCCTCCGAATGATTTAAGTGACTTGACTTGGCACATGTTCATGCATGTAGTTGAAACAAAATCAACATAGCCTTCACGATATTTATTTTCATGGTGAATTATATCCTACTCATGCTTGCATTCGGTGTTGACTAATTTTAATGCATGTTCAGGACTGTTGTCGCTCTCTAGTTGGTCCCTTTCCGGGTTTTTTTCTAGCCTTCACATGTACTAAGAGGGAATACTGCTTGTGCATCCAATCCCATAAACCCCAAAGTTATTCCATATGAGTCCACCATACCTACCTATATATGGTATCTACCTGCCGTTCCAAGTAAATTTGTATGCGCCAAACTCTAAACCTTCAAATAAATATCTTGTTCTGTATGCTCGAATAGCTCATGTATCAACTAGGGCTGTCCGTATCTTCCATGTTAGGCGGGTTATTCTCAAGTGGAGTGGACTCCGCTCCTCACTCACGAGAAAATGGTTGGTCACCAAGATGCCCAGTCCCATGCTTTATGCAAATCAAATCAAAATAATTGCAAACAAAACTCCCCCTGGGACTATTGTTAGTTGGAGGCACTTGTTGTTTCGAGCAAGCCATGAATTGATGCTTGTCGGTGGAGGGGGAGTATAAACTTTACCATTCTGTTTGGGAACCGCCTATAATGTGTGTAGCATGGAAGATATCGCCATCTCTTGGTTGTTATGTTGACAATGAAAGTATACCGCTCAAAATATTATTCACCTCTATTTCAAAACCGAGCTCTGGCACCTCTACAAATCCCTGCTTCCCTCTGTGAAGAGCCTATCTATTTACTTTCATGTTGAGTCATCATCCTCTTATTAAAAAGCACCAGTTGGAGAGCACCGCTGTCATTTGCATTCATTAATGCTAGTTTACATTGAGTATGACTTGACTAGATCTATTTTACCATGAATTACAATGTCTAGTCAGTCCTTGATCTTTAAAGGTGCTCTGCATTTATGTTTTGCGGTCTCAGAAAGGGCTAGCGAGATACCATCTTGTTATATCAGATTATGATTGTTTTGAGAAAGTGTTGTCATCCGAGATTTATTTTTATTGCTCGCTAGTTGATTATGCCATTGATATGAGTAAACATGAGACCTAAGCGTTATTGTGAATATGTTTAGTTTATAATATTTGCTGAAAACTTGAATGTTGGCTTTACATATTTACAACAACAAGAGCAAACAGAGTTTGTAAAACTTTTTCATTATCACTTTTAGTTTGTCAACTGAATTGCTTGAGGACAAGCAAAGGTTTAAGCTTGGGGGAGTTGATACGTCTTCATCGTATCTACTTTTCCAAACACTTTTTCCCTTGTTTTGGACTCTAACTTGCATGATTTGAATGGAACTAACCCGGACTGGCGCTGTTTTCAGCAGAATTGCCCTGGTGTTATTTATGTGCAGAAACAAAAGTTCTCGGAATGACCTGAAACTTCACGGAACATCTTTTTGGAAATAATAAAAAATGAAGACCAGGGGGCCCACACCCTAGGGCCCCCCTACCTCGTGGGCCCCCTGGAGCTCCTCCGACCTCAACTCCAACTCTATATATTTGCTTTCGGGGAGAAAAAGAATAGAGTAGAAGGATTCATCGCGTTTTACAATACGGAGCCGCCACCAAGCCCTAAAACCTCTCGGGAGGGCTGATCTGGAGTCCGTTCGGGGCTCCGGAGAGGGTGATTCGTCGCCTTCGTCATCATCAACCATGCTCCATCACCAAATTCATGATGCTCACCGCCATGCGTGAGTAATTCCATCGTAGGCTTGCTGGACGGTGATGGGTTGGGTGAGATTTATCATGTAATCGAGTTAGTTTTGTTAGGGTTTGATCCCTAGTATCCACTATGTTCTGAGATTGATGTTGATATGACTTTTCTATGCTTAATGCTTGTCACTAGGGAATGCCATGATTTCATATCTGAACCTATTACGTTTTCATGAATATATGTGAGTTCTTGATCCTATCTTGCAAGTATATAGTCACCTACTATGTGTTATGATCCGGCAACCCCGAAGTGACAATAATCGGGACCACTCCCGGTGATGACCGTAGTTTGAGGAGTTCATGTATTCACTATGTGTTAATGCTTTGGTCCGGTACTCTATTAAAAGGAGGCCTTGATATCCCTTAGTTTCCATTAGGACCCCGCTGCCACGAGAGGGTAGGACAAAAGATGTCATGCAAGTTCTTTTCCATAAGCACGTATGACTATATTCGGAATACATGCCTACATTACAATTATGAATTGGAGCTAGTTCTGTGTCACCCTATGTTATGACTGTTACATGATGAACCGCATCCGGCATAATTCTCTATCACCAATCCATTGCCTACGAGCTTTCCATATATTGTTCTTTGCTTATTTACTTTTCCGTTGCTATTGTTACAACCACTACAAAATACCAAAAACATTACTTTTGCTATCATTACCTTTTGCTACCATTCCCACTACTATCATATTACTTTGCTAGTAAACACTTTGCTGCAGATATTAAGTATCCAGGTGTGGTTGAATTGACAACTCAGCTGCTAATACTTGAGAATATTCTTTGGCTCCCCTTGTGTCGAATCAATAAATTTGGGTTGAATACTCTACCCTCGAAATCTGTTACGATCCCCTATACTTGTGGGTTATCAAGCATCATGAAATTGGTGATGGAGGAAGGTTGATGACGATGATGGCAACGGATACCCCTCTCCGGAGCCCCGAATGGACTCTAGGTCGGCCCTCCCGAGAGAGATTAGGGCTTGGCGGCGGCTCTGTATCGTAAAACATGATGAATCCTTCTCTCTGATTTTTTTCTCCCCGAACACGAATATATAGAGTTGGAGTTGAGGTCGGAGGAGCACCAGGGGGCCCACGAGGCAGGGGGCGTGCCCCCACCCTCGTGGACAGGGTGTGGGCCCCTGGCATTGATTCTTTTGCCAGTATTTTTTATATATTCCAAAAATAATCTCCATTGATTTTCAGGTCATTCGAAGAACATTTTTTTCTGCACAAAAATAACACCATGGCAATTCTGCTGAAAACAACGTTAGTCCGGGTTAGTTCCATTCAAATCATGCAAATTAGAGTCCAAAACAAGGGCAAAAGTGTTTCGAAAAGTAGATACGACGGAAACGTATCACTTACCATACCATTGCAGTAAGGGTGATAACCCAAAATTTAGAAGACAATACTTCCAAGTACTTAATATCATCATATTCTGCCGGTTCATTGTATAACTATGTTTGAGTCGGGCTATGGAACAGACTCTTTTTTGTCTTTGTAGCCTGGTCATTAATCCTCCAAGTAGGCCAGAGCTATACTCCGATGAAGTTATAATACTGGCTTGATAGCCAAAATCCTAAGGTAATCAGAGCTGTGCTCTTATGAAATTATCATATTGGCTTGATAGACGAATTGCCAAGGTAATTCGACTATCAAGCCAATATGATAATTTCATAAGAGCACAGCTCTGATTCCCTTGGTAATTTGGCTATCAAGCCAATATGATAATTTCATAAGAGCACAAGGCTCTTAACCTTGTGGTCATGGGTTCGAGCCTCACGGTGGGCGCCAACTGTCGTGGAATTGTCACGGTAGATGTCCTAGTGTGAGGACTTAGTCGTGGAGCCATCACACTAGGTTAGCTTAGAGGGGTTAAACGGGACAGAGGACACATGAGTTTATACTGGTTCGGCCCCTTGCGGTGAAGGTAAAGGCCTAGTCCAGTTGAGGTGGTATTGCTTATGTTTCGATTACCAGGGAGCGAATACACTTGACCTAGCTTTCGATCTGTTGTCTCTTGCCCTAAACCGCCACAGGGTCGTCCCTTTATATACACAGGTTGACACCCAGCGGCTTTACAGAGTCCCGGCCGGTTCATATAATGTGTCCGGCTCGGTGACCAAATGCACATGCCTTACAATACAAGTCATACATATATGGCGGTTTATGCTTATGGGCTTTAAGCTGCCTCTAGGCCTTGGGCCTTTTAACGAGTTTTCATAGTGAACCGCCATCTTCAACGTCTTTATGGGCTTTGTCTTGATAGACCGCCGTGACTTAACCCGGCCCCTCTTGGGCGGGTTAACCCAATGTTACATCCCCAACAAAAAGTAAACTATTACATGCATAATTACATGGGTGGCTACTATACACATGACATTTCCACACACCAACAATAAAGTAAACTATATATTACATGCATGATTAACTAGCATAAACGATCATCTGATCATCATCTACTTCTTGTGACGCTTGCTCTGCTTGTGGCTCGATTCAGGCTCGTCGATTTTGGTAACGAGGCACTTCTTCATGTCAACGATCCGCCTGTGCATCTCGTAGCATGTGTACATGCTCTTGGCCGTGAACCTGAGGAGAGGTTCATCCAGTTGCCGCATCCAGACCCCGTGCCAGGATACGGGACTTGTTCTCTAGGCATCCTGCTTCATCTTTTCATAGTAGGGGTCGATGATGGCCGAGGCGAGTTCGACCAGGGAGTCCTTCTTCGTGCTGCCCCAGACCCTATAGTGGTCACAGATTTCGACAAGGTTCTTGCAGGCCAAGCCCGTAACACGGAGCGTGTTTACATCGTTGCTGATTTCCACCGTGGCGAACTTGTAGTCGGAGTTGTTGACAAACCTCTTGAAACGGTCGCAAGGCTCTATGGCCACGGAGCAGTGGTAGATGCGAACATGATGGCCCATGCACAACTGGGCGACGGCAACCTTCTGATCTATGCCGGGACGACCGGTGGTGTACTGGAGGTCGATGCCGACCACCTTGTACTTGTCTTGAGCAAGCAACTGCTCAACGCTATCGATGTAGTCATCCCCCATGGCCGGGTCGATGGTGTACACCACCGAGAGATCCGTCTCCCTCGCGTGGGTCTCCACTCTATGCTCGCCGAACTCCATTGGAGCGCCGCTGGACATCCCCTCTCTATGTGTCGTCGTGGGTGTGCTTGTTGTGTTGTGGGGCGCGATCGAAAGGTTGAGGAGACTAATGTTATAATGGCCATGGGAATTAAAGGGGAAACCCGATGGCCAGGAATATCGGCAGGCCCTGATGGCAGTTCTAATTTGCAACGCGTAACTCCATCATGCCGCATGTAACTGCATCACGTGGCAACGCGCACGGCGCAACCGCATGCATATGGGGCGCCGACATGATCTTGCGCATGCCCAACCGCTGGCAGAGTGCGCGCGGAGGGACGCGAGCAGAGCACTCCGCGGTCGCCTCAACAGCGATCAACCATCTCTATCTCTACTCTTATAAAAGTTCGAGTTGGTGATGATGGTGTGCCTGCCATCGTGTAATATAGACTGTCCGATCTGTATTTGACGGTTAGAAAGCAAACTATGACAATTTTGCAAAAAGATACCCGCACCTCTCTTCACACTTGCAGATAAGGACTTTCTCGTTCATCCTTTTCTCTCACAAGATAAACTACTCATACAAATGTATCTTGATGTTCTGTGCAACACACGGGCATCTTGCTAGTATATATATGCATATAGCAGTTGAACGCGCAAGGAAAAGTTGTCCACAAGCCGAGCGCGCCGACGGACGCGAGCAGAGTGCGCCAACGGACGCGACAGAGCGTGCCGCGGTGCCTAACGGCAAGCACAACGCACCGCAGCACCTAATGGCGAGCAGAGCTTGCTGAGGGACGCGAGCAGAGGCCGGCACAGTGATACATGGCAAATAAGACGAACTGTGCGAGCGGTGTCGGAGACATCAAGCACGAATCATATTAGAGTTGCGTGTGCTATACGTGGCATACCATTGATCCATCCGAGTTGTTTGTGATGGAATAAGCCGTGTGTGTTGCGGGCAAACGCTTGATGGTATATAAACTTAAATTTAACCAAAACAGTGTTAATGCATGTTACAAAAATTGTATACCTAGAAACTATGTTCAAATACGACTCCAACGATATACTCTTTGGCGACATGCATTCATATTTTATTAGTTAAATCGTACTTATAAACCAGGACGGGGGTATAGTAGGTAATTAAATCGCAAACGTTTTTTTATTAAATGTGTCCTCTCGCACGTCATGTCACCCCGCTGCCGTAGACGGCTTACACCGCAAGCTTGCGCAGCGCGCGGGGGCGTTCTTTTGGCCAAACGGTGGCGCCAATGAATCGTCGGTGAGCCCGTTCCCGCACAACCTCATAGGTTCCCACGCAAGATTCCCACCCGACTCGGTGAAAGCCCCCAAAATCTCAATGCTTACCGGCCTGCTATAAAACCCTCACGGCCGGCGAGTCCTGCGTCGCATTTCCCCTCCCTCCCTGTAGCTTATCTCATCTGCTTCTCCCACAATCTCCAATGGCATAGGTCCGTCGTCGTCGCTCAACCACTCCGCCGTCATCAAATGACAGCTCCAACTGGGAGGCTACACCACGGCGGCGGCGCAGTCCCCGGCGTAGTGTAGTGCGCGTGGTGTCCCTGTTGGGTGTGAGCGGAAGACCCACCACACGCTTCGCCGCCGCTGCCCGTCAGCAGCTGTTCTTGGTCGCCGTTGCCGACACACCACCATCGAAAGCCAGGGCCATCTCCCGCTCCGCCGCCGCGGCCCAAAGGCGGGAGGTGGCCGTCATGGCTGCCACCCCACTGGCGGCCACCATGGCCATCACCCGCTCCGCCACCGCGGCCGAAGGCGGGAGGTGGTGGTCGTGGCCGCCACCCCATCGTCGTCCGCCGTGGCCGCCAGCCCACCGTCGACCGTCGGGATAATCACCCGCTCCGCCGCCGCGGCCCGAAGGCGGGAGGCAAAGGTGGACGCCCGCACATGCATCAGCGACCTTGCGCGCTACATCGAGTTCCTGCGAGAGGAGGAGGAGGACCGCCTCGTCGAGCATACAAAGACACTTACCGTAGTCGTGGCTACAGCACACGCCGACGTAGAGCGCGAGGAATCAGGAGATCTACGAGCAGTCCAGCCGCTTCAAGAGGAATCGTCTGGAGCGGCAGTGGGCATTTGAGCTAGCGAGCGTCGCTGAACGTGCAGCATCGGCAGGTACCGTATTGCATTTGTTCAACTTGTCAGTAGGCTCCTCCTCCTCTGCCTCTTACTGAGGGGGTGAGCACGCTCGGCAGAGGAGAGGCTGCCGGAAGTAGCACAAAGCCCCTCGGTGGTAGGAGTAGTAGTAGTATTTAGGGGCTATTTTGTTCAGTTCATCTGACTATAGATGTGTGGTCGAACTGTACGATGTACTTAAAATTAGCTTGTATATATAGTTGAACTAGCTATTTCAGTACGTGGTTGGCAACAAGTGGGGAGAAGTTTGATCAGTTCAGCTATCGAGTTGAACTGTTAGTATAAATTAAGAACGACTGCTTAATCTATGAATGAAATCTATGCTTAATTACTGAATTTTAGTTGCAAAAATTAGATAGTGCTAATGATTTCTAGCTGCATATTTTGACAAATCGCAGTGTTACAAGGATGGACAAATGGCATCGTTACTAGATCAACAAATGCAAATCTTTCCAGTTTGACAAATGGCAACATACCCAATAATTGTTTGTATGTGGTTACACACGGCTCATCCAAAACAACCATTTGCGTTGAAGAGATGCACAAATCATGCGCTGCTCTCACTTTGCATACGGGTTTTCTATCTAAAACGTTTGCGATCAAGAGCTGCACAAATCCTTCTCGGCACATTTTCCCTTGGCTTCCCAGGCAAGTTGTCGGTTTGCATACGGGTGTTCTAACTAAAACATTTGCGATGAGTGTTTTATATTTAAAAACCGAATTAAACTGTGGAAACCGAATTAAACCTGGGGAAGCTGACAATTTTTTTACCATGACATGTTGATGCCGCTCCATGATAGCATGCCAAGTTTCATGAATTTCACACGAGTTTTTGATTTAAAATTCATTCCTTTTTATTTCATGGGACCTAAGCATGAACCCAAGGACACATATTTGATTTTTCAACCAGTTCATATGCATTGGAGAGTGTGCATGTAGTTCAAATTTGAATTATGCACACAAAATGCCTGGAAAACCTAGTTAATGTATAAAAATGTCCAAACGAACCCCGAAAAATTCCAAAATTGAACACAACACTCTTGTTGTTCTATGTTGACACTCGAAAACTTTTGAAAGCAATAAGAGGCAACGGATATCGTTTCATCCCCGAAGGTGGCACGTTGGGAGGCAAAACTATAAGCCCCTATCTTTCTCTGTGTCTGATTAAAACTCCATACCCATAAGTATTGCGTGAGTGTCAGCAATTGTGAAATATTATATGATAGTTGAGTATGTGGACTTGCTGAAAAGCTCTTGTATATTGACTCTTTCATATGTTATTATAAATTGCAATTGCTCCAATGACTGAGATTATAGTTTGTTAGTTTTCAATGAAGTTTACGATTCATACTTGAAATTGTGATTGAATTATTACTCTAGCATAAGAAATCATATGACAAGAATTATGTAAGTTATTGTTCTAAGAATGATCATGATGCCCTCATGTCCGTATTTTACTTTTATCGACAGCTCTATCTCCAAACATGTGGACATACTTTTCGATTTCGGCTTCGCCTGAGGACAAGTGAGGTCTAAGCTTGGGGGAGTTGATACGTACATTTTGCATCATGCTTTTATATCGACATTTATTACATTATGGGCTATTATTACACATTATGTCACAATACTTATGCCTATTCTCTCTTATTTTACAAGGCTTACATAAAGAGGGAGAATGCCGGCAGCTGGGGTTCTGGGCTAGAAAAGGAGAAAATATTAGAGACCTATTATGCACATCTACAAAAGTCCTGAAATTTCACGGAAGACGTTTTCAGAATATATATAAAATACTGAGTGCAAGAAGTTCACCAGGGGGGCCACACCCTGCCCACGAGGGTGGGGGGCGCGCCCCCTACCTCGTGGGCCCCCTGGTGGCCCTCCAATGTCCATCTGCTGCTATATGGAGTCTTTCGATGAGGAAAAAATCATAAGCCATCTCCTCGGACGAAACTCCGCCGCCACGAGGCAGAACCTTGGAGGATCCAATCTAGGGCTCCGGCAGAGCTGTTCTGCCAGGGAAACTTCCCTCTGGGAGGGGGAAATCATCGCCATCGTCATCATCAATGCTCCTATCATCGGGAGAGGGAAATCTCCATCAACATCTTCACCAGCACCATCTCCTCTCAAAATCCTAGTTCATCTCTTGTATCCAATTCTTGTCTCCAATTCCGAGATTGGTACTAGTAGGTTGCTAGTAGTGTTAATTACTCCTTGTAGTTGATGCTAGTTGGTTTATTTGGTGGAAGATCATATGTTCAGATCCTATATGCATATTAATACCCCTCTGATTATGAACATGATTATGCTTTGTGAGTAGTTACGTTTGTTCCTGGGGACATGGGAGAAGTCTTGCTATTAGTAGTCATGTGAATTTGGTATTCGATCGATATTTTGATGAGATGTATGTTGTCTCTCCTCTAGTGGTGTTATGTGAACGTCGGCTACATAACACTTCACCATTATTTAGGCCTAGAGGAAGGCATTGGTAAGTAATAAGTAGATGATGGGTTGCTAGAGTGACAGAAGCTTAAACCGTAGTTTATGCGTTGCTTCGTAAGGGGCTGATTTGGATCCATATGTTTCATGCTATGGTTAGGTTTACCTTAATACTTTTGCTGTAGTTGCGGATGCTTGCAATAGAGGTTAATCATAAGTGGGATGCTTGTCCAAGTAAGGACAGTACACAAGCACCGGTCCACCCACATACCAAATTATCAAAGTACCGAACGCGAATCATATGAACGTGATGAAAACTAGCTTGATGATATTCCCATGTGTCCTCGGGAGCGCTTTACATCATATAAGAGTTTGTCCAGGCTTGTCCTTTGCTACAAAAAGGATTGGGCCACCTTGCTGCACTTTATTTAATTTTGTTACTTGTTATTTGTTACAAATTATCCTATCACAAAACTATCTGTCACCTATTATTTCAGTGCTTGCAGACAATACCTTGCTTAAAACCGCTTATCATTTCCTTCTGCTCCTCGTTGGGTTCGACACTCTTACTTATCGGAAGGACTACGATAGATCCCCTATACTTGTGGGTCATCAGAGCAGTAACGAAAGCGTGAACCTGCGGTGGAGCAGCGACGCGCGGGGAGGAAAGGCTTGGCAACGACGGGTTGCGGCAACACTTCGGCGAGAGGCAGGGGTGTTGCGGCAGCAATGGAGAAGAAGAGGAAGAAGGGCGAGGAGGACGCGCATGCGTCTGATGCCCCCCTCCTCTGCCTACTTATAGCTTCAGGCGGCGGAGCCGAGGAGGCGCGAACGTGGGGGGCATGGGATTAACTGCGCCCACTCCCCCATGATCCCACGATTACCGTGCCAATTAAGGCACAGGATAACTACCACGGAAGCCCAACCGATCGCCTCGGCCACAGCGGATCCGCGCGCATGCCGAGGCCCTGTAGTGGCGGGCCCAGGTCTACGGTGATGTCCCGTCACGCGCGTGGGCTGGCAGGTTGGCCCAGCCTACTGACGCCACGTGGTGGGCAAGCAACGGGCTGCAGGCCGGCCGTCCGACTCATCGTGGGTGTTTCACATTCGACATGCGACATGCTTAAAAACGGTCGACTCCCTACTATCGGCACTCTAGAAGGCGAACAAAGCAAAGTCACTAGACCACTCGGAGCGGGAAGCTGCTGAGGCTTCTCGCCTACTCAGCCGCGGCGCCCCACCAGCTTCGGGGACTACTGTCGGAGTAAATGGCCACGGGTAGCCTCATCCACTCCCCCTGGTATTTCAAGACATCGGGACCGGGTGCATCCCTCAAACCACACAGATGAATAGCCGCCTTCTTTGGGCCAGCTGGTCCAAGTGGCCGGCTGATAGACGGAGGCAGGGCCCAGAGGACGGCCATGAGGTGGGCCGACTCCTACCAGGAGGCCTCTAGGGAGGTCGGCTCCTGACAGTCGGACCCCCTCTCCCTCAAAGTTTGCACCTCATTATGATGAGGAGACGGGGTGTGGCTACAGTATAGCCTGCCACCCCCGAATCCAAGGATGAGCATGGCCACAGTGCTACGTGCCGAGCGGGCATCCCTCACCCGGCGCGGCACTATTGCCATGCGACCCATGACATCACCCATGATAGGAGGAGCCATGCTCCCACTACGGGCTGTCGGTATGGCTTGCAGGCGGTGGGCCCTACCTGACTATGAGAAGCTAGAAGACGACAGGCCCTAACCAGTCGGTGAGGAGGAGGCCGACTCCCAGCAACCGGCCCTCTCCTTCCCTCAAAGTCGGTGCGCCATTAATCAGAAGAGATGGGGAATGGCTACAGTAAACGCCCACCAGGCGGCGGCGCTGTAGCCACGCTCCCCCTGACAAAGCACACATCATCAGTGGCATTGCCACAGTGCTAAGCAGCCGGCAAGACCCGCCAGCAGCGGGCGCGGCCTGTCGGCGAAGTACAAGACAACTAGTGGGACCCACCATGCGGCGGGCCCCAGCAGCCGGCGGAGAAGCCGGCCACCAGAGACACTGGCGGATGGGTCCTACGCCCAGCCGTATTACCATTGTACACCTGAGGGGTAGGCCTATATAAACCCCCCAGGGCGCCCATGCAAAGGGTTCAGTGTGACACCCCGATAGTTAAGCTACAGTAAACCCTTACTAATCATGCCAGGTCATCATAATTAAACTTTTGCTAAACCTCACTTGTTTCAAACTGAGATCAAATTCAAATTCAAACAACAAGTCAAATTATTATTTCTTTAAACTATCAAATAAAAATGTTCGATGGGTGGCAAATATTCACTAAGTAATGAACATGTTGGAACCAACCTTATTTGGTTTCCAAAATTGCCCCTGGAATTCATTTAGTGGAATAACAAGATTAAATAAGAGCATTTTAATTCAACTATAAATTGGAACAGTTCCAATTGGCCTCAACCTTTTCACGCAACATTATAGTGTTGGCTAGGAATTATGTGCAAAGTTTCATAATTAACACAAATCACTTGGCAGCTAAAATAAATAGAAAGGTATAAAGAAAAAGAAAATAACAAAAAGAAGAAGTAAAGAGAGAACACCCCCACCCCACCGGGCCATGGCCCAGCTGGCCTCTGGGCCAACCAGGCCGGCCCGATCGGCGCCTACATCCTCGTTGGGGTGATCAAACCCTACCGATCCCCTCCCCACGACCCCCACTCCTTCCCCCAACCCCACTTCTTCCCCCACGCTCCCCTCTCCCTCTCTGGATCTCGGGGGCGCCCGATGCGCCCGCACCCAATGAACCGTCGCCTCCGCCCCGCGACCCCTCCCTCCGTCCTTGCGCCATCGTCCTTGCCCAGGACCTGTCGCCTCGCACCTCCACTCCTTCGACGCCCGTCCCCGCTGTCCCGGACTGCTCCCCTGCACCTCGGCTTCCCCGCACCGTCCTCTGCTCGTCAGAGAGCCATGGCGCCACCGGCCTCCCCGAGCACTACCCCGACCCTATCGAGCGCCCTCCCGAGCCCCCTGTGAGCTTTCGGTCATCTGTGGCCTTTTTCCCCTCCCCTCCGCGTCTCGTAACCCCATGGCAGACCCTTCGACCACCTGCGTCCGCGCCGGCAGATCCCCGTGTGCCCTGCCTCGCGTCCCAGACCACGCCTGGTCACATGCCCATCACGCTGACCACGCCAGGCCCGCCCCCCCCCCCCCCGCTCGCATCTCTGCCGCCGCCACCGCTCAGTCGTCGTCGTAGTCGTCGCTCCAGCCGCCCCCTGCATGTGCCACTGCATGCGGATCGTGGCGCTCGTCCGTGTGGCGCTTGCGGCTGACCAAATGGTCGCCGGAGTGGGCCACTCCGTGCAAGATGCCCGCTCTGCTTCTCGCAGGAGAGCTCCGCCGGCACATGCACGTCTAACACCGGTCCCGGGACACTAACTCATGGGCCCCGGAGATTAGCCTATAACCCCCCCCCCACTAAACCTTACTGACTTTGGGCCCCGCCGCCCCTAACTAACCCTGTTAAGAAAAATAACCCTAATAACTAATTAGACTACAACATGCGGGCCCCCTCCACAAATAAAAATGGCTTTGATTAAACTAACAAGTTAATAGTCATTGACAAGTTAATAGTCACTGACACGTCAGGCCCACTAGCTAATTAGTTTAATTGAAAGAAATAAAACCTGTTATTGAACTCTCTCACTGACCAGTGGGGCCCCCTGGTCAGGTTTAACCAGTCAACAGTCAACGACTGTTGACTGGGTTGATGACTCAACCTTGGCCCACCAGTCAGCCTCTACTGACTGGGCAGTTGACCCAGTTAATTGTCCCCCCTGTCAGCCTCTCGTGGATATGGCTTGGTACACTTCCTGTGTACCCAGAGCATTTAAACATTAAATTTAATTTTGAACTAAATTAAATCTAGTAAATGAATTAAAACTTTGAAAATTAATATAAAATAATCCATAGGTCAGACGAAAAAACTTTGTACATGAAAGTTGCTCAGAACGACGAGACGAATCCGGATACGGTAGTCCATTCGCCTGCCACACGTTCATAGCATAGCAAACGTGCAACATTTCACCTCCGGCTCATCTGTCCAAAAACACGAAACACCGGGAAAACTTTCTCGGATGTTTCCCTCCTTCGCCGGTACCACCTACTACCACGTTAGGGCCCATCTAGCACCGCTCATTGTCATGTCATGCATCATCATGCTTATGTTTGCATTATATTTATTGTTTCTTCCCCCTCTTCTCTCGTTAGACACCGAGACCGACGCCGCTGCTACCCAGTATGACTATGGTGTTGACGACCCCTCCTTCTTGCCAGAGCAACCAGGCAAGCCCCCCCTTGATCACCAGATATCGCCTATTCTTCTCTCTAGTGCTTGCATTTGACTAGTGTAGCATGTTACTGCTTTCCGTTAATCCTACTCTGTTGTATAGCCTGTCCTTGCTACTACTGTTGTTACCTTTACCTGCAATCCTAAATTCTTAGTATAGGATGCTAGTTTATCATCAGTGGACCTACATTCTTGTCATTCTGCCATGCTATACTTTCGGGCCGTGATCACGTCGGGTTTTGATCACGGGTATATACTATACATATTACACATGATACATGTTGTGACTAAAGTCGGGTCAGCTCGTTGAGTACCCGTGGTCGATTCACGAATTGGGGGCCGAAAGGACATACTTTCCCGATGGCCCTCTATGTGGATCTTTCTGGCCGAGTGACATGGCAGGTTGAGACTACCCAGTATTCGCGGTTACTTCAAACTAACACGCTTAACGAGATCTTGGTATTTGATCTGAGTCTGGCCACTGGCCTATACGCACTAACCAACTATGCGGGAATAGTTATGGGCACTCGACGTCGTGGTATCGGCCGAGGCCTTCGTGATGTCAGTGACTGAGCGGCACGCGCCAGGTTGGACCACGTAATGCAACCTCCTTTGTAATGGAGGTTGCTAGGTCTGCTCACAGGCCGCGTACGCAACGTGCAGGTGTGCAATGGACGATGGGCCCAGACCCCTGCGCCATAGGATTTAGACCGCCGTGCTGACCTCTCAGTTGTGCTTAGGTGGGGCTGCGACGTGTTGATCTTCCGAGGCCGGGCATGACCCAGGAAAGTGTGTCCGGCTAAAGGGGATCGAGCATGTTGGGAAATGTGGTGCACCCCTGCAGGGAAGTTTATCTATTTGAATAGCTGTGTCCCTCGATAAAAGGACGACCCGGAGTTGTGCCTTGACCTTATGACAACTAGAACTGGATACTTAATAAAATACACCCTTCCAAGTGCCAGATACAACTCGGTGAACGCTCTCTCAAAGGGCGACGAGGATAGGATCGCCGGGCAGGGTTATGCTATGCGATGATACTTGGTTAACTTACCATCTACTCTCTTCTACTGCTTCAAGATGGAGGCTACCAGAAGCGTAGTCTTCGATAGGACTAGCTATCCCCCTCTTATTCTGGCATTCTGCAGTTCAGTCCACATATACTACCCGTTTCATTGATACCAATGCATATGTAGTGTAGATCCTTGCTTGCGAGTACTTTGGATGAGTACTCACGGTTGCTTTGCTGCTTCTTTTTCCCCCTTTCTCGGTTATTGCGATCATATGATGGAGTCCAGGAGCCAGAGGATCCCGAGGATGATTCTACATGGAGTTTGGCTTCGAGGAGTAGTTAGGAGGTCCCAGGCAAGAGGCCTCGCCTTTTCGATCATTGCTACTTTTGTGCTAGCCTTCTTAAGACAAACTTGTTTAACTTATGTCTGTACTCAAATATTGTTGACTCAGCTGACCCGTTTGTATTCGAGCTGATGTATTCGAGCCTTCGAGGCCCCTAGCCTGTAATATAAAGCTTGTATTATTTTAATTTGTGTCTAGAGTTGTGTTGTGATATCTTCCTGTGAGTCCCTGATCTTGATCATACACATTTGCGTGTATGATTAGTGTATGATTAAATCGGGGGCGTCACAAGTTGGTATCAAAGTCGACTGCCTGTAGGAATCCCCCTTCCACACTCCTTGGACGAAGTTGAGTCTAGTCGATTAAAATTGTTTTACTAACATGGCTGTGGGGCCCATGGGCCCACGTCGCCATTGGGTGGTATTAGGATCTTTTATTCCTCATCTATACTCTGGGACTCTGATCTCCCTTCTATTCGGGTTAAATGAATTTTGCTAAATCTAACATTAAGATCTCGTGATCACTTCCAACCAGAGAGCCCCTTATTACCGATGATCGCCTGCTGCACCAGAAGATTTCTAAGACACTCTACGATGCGCTCTCGAGACTATGTGCCATCGCTTTTGCAATTCACTTCCATCGATAAACCCCTATGGATAGCCATGTACACTTGCCATTCATACAATCATTCCCCGTTGATCTTATTATTACAAGATACCCCAAAATTCTCTCTATTGTTCCGAGAATACTTTGTGCCTACTGCCTTGCAGTTCTTGCCACATGAATACCCCCTATGGATAATTCCTCACACTTACCAAGTATCAATTCGTCCCCAATTGTTCATGTGTTTCACATAAGTCTTCAAAATACCATTCGATCTTCCGATCCTCAAAAGCCCATTGTTCTTGAAATTCTTGCTTGCCTGCATTATGGTTAATCCCATAAGTATAGTAATCTTATTGACATCCTTTGTCACTATCGTTTTGAGTCCATTGAGTCAATATGTTGCGAATGCTCGCAATCCTCAATCAGATCCTAGAAATTATCCTCCGGCTCAGACGTCATTTTAAAACATGAGCTGGTTCTTGACCAATCAAATTGCCGTCAATTGTGCCCCTAAGTCTATTGAGCTTATCCATCCTTGATTAGAGCGTCTACTTTTGATCCTTCGCTTGGTAAATCACAATTCCTTTGCAATTGAGCTCTGAGTTAGTCAGTTGTTTCTATAATCCAATGTATTTGCATTGTTTCTTCCTCTGGTTGAGTACCAATGCTCCCATCAGATCCCTTGAGGACCACCAGATTCTTTGTTGGATTTTATCCGACAGCGTCCTTCATATTCAATCACTTTGGAAGTTCTTTCCCTGATACAAAATGCCATTGGTAAATCCTATTCTCGGATTTGGCCAACCATTCTCCGTTTTAGAGTTGGTGGTATTCACTCCTGAAGCTTGAGGTATATGTTTCTAAGATGCCCCGATGGGTTGAACCTATACCTTCCCTAAAAACCGTATGAACCCGAAGGTTTTCACAAGTCATACCCTTCTGGTGTTTTACCAGATAATTTTCTACCATACAACTTCTTCGAGGATGAGAAGTGAATGGAAGGTTATGCATTGTGGAAGTGGGATTCGACCTTGAACCTTTGTGTTCATGCCCATGGACGCGATGTAGATCCTATCATGGAAGCTTCTTGCAATAATAACTATTTCCTTGAAATAATATCCTTTGGTATCGGTGAATTTATTCTTTGCAATCGTGTTTCCGACCATATGTTCTTCTCTGATCCCATTTCACGGGCAAGTTTAAGCACTTGTCTTCTGCAGAGCAATACCCTAGTCCAACCTCTACTTTGATCTATCATTGAGTATTACCCCCCTGGTATCTCGAGATTATCTTGGAACTGCAAAACTTCTTATGAGTTCTTCATCAAGTACTACATTCTCATTGATTCCAATTTTTCAAGCGCTCTGAGTTAGTAAACACTCAAAGACACCGATAACTGAACCGAGTCCGCACTACGGTTCAACAACTTTTAGTAATCTTCTTTACTTACGAGTTTGTACCCGATCACGTCATTCCTAGCCTGTTCGGCTACATCATTACCATGCTAATTGTAATTGTGCTACTTGGTCCTTCTTCCCGGAGCACAAATTTCGATGATGAGCTAATCTTACGTTAATCTCCCTCGTCATATCATTTCTCCTTGAATAGCAAACTTTATTTAGAGTTTGTGCCGTACCCATGGTTCCAGTAACCTTCTGCTTCACCATTCCCTTGGTGTGATGTCGTCGCCGATCGATTACATCTTCTGGAAACCTCTTGATAAATGTGTCGTGGTCATCGTCAACATTTTAACTTCTTCCGAGACGTACATTGAGTCCCTGATGAGAAATTCCTTGCTTTCCCCTCAATGATTTGTGTTAACATCGACAACATTCTTGATTTCCCTCTCAACACAAACTTGTTCGTGTTTTGTGTTATACCTTGAGATCCTTGCTACCCAGCATTTGTTCTTCTTTACCTTGGAAGTATTACCATCTTTTATGTCAAGAAAGTCATGAGAAAATTTCACCACCTCTTAAGAATTCTTGATAAAGGTGATCCTTCTTGCCATATCCATTCACTCCCTGGTCCCCGTGTTGTTTCTAAATCGGAAAACTGACAATTGAACTTTGATGTGCGACTTCAAAACTTCTAGCAACCCTATTGCTTTGAAGTTAATGGTCGATATTTCATTCTTAGACGATTGGTTATCGAATCACCATTCTAACATTGATCATGCTACCTAAGCCCATATTTCGGGTGCACCTTTCAACCAATGTTTAACTGTGTATGTTTTCCTCGAGCATACCTCATTATATCTTTTGACCTGACAATTGTCATCTCTTTGTTAACATAATTGTGGAAATCTCGGTGAATTGATGTTGAGTCCATCAGCCACATCCTCTTCTTCTCCTTGTTTAATGATGAACTCTTGTTTTGGAATTTGCTTCCATAGTTCATTTCCCGAGAATCTTACAATGTTATCCCGTCAATTTGTGTTGCACCTTTTCTTCTCAGGCATCCCGAGTCTAAGGTATCTTGACACCAAACAGATCTGAATCTCAGTCAGATATGATGGTTGGAACATATTTTCAAGAGTTATAACATTGGTCCTCATATGACCCGGTAAGGTGATGTCATGCCTAGCACACCTGACCGGAGGACCTAGTGTTATAGTTTCCTTTTTAACAAGGTTAACCATTTTTACATGAGGAAATTGAATGCCTTGTTTAATAAGTTTATCCTGATGGATCCTTTGTGTATCCAAAGTCTGACCTTTACCTGAAAACCATGTCAATTCTATCTCAAAGCATGTCTGTGGTACTCCAGTCATTAATAAGAACATTTGAAGCGCAATGATAAACTTTCTTTATCAATTATCCAAACACCATTGTATGGGTAACGTCATGAAATTCCTATCCACTTACCTAAATGGTTTTCTACTTCCTATTCTGTCAAGGATATCATGATCTGCATGTTCTTGGGAAGGATATACCCCTGAAATATGTGTTTAAACACATTTTCCTTTCCATAGTTCTGTTTAATCTGCTAGTCACATTTTCCTTTTCATTGTTTTGTTCAACCCTTCTTGTGATCGATATGATCTAAGCAGTAATTGTTGGGTTTCGTAGTAATTTCAAAAAAATTCCTACGCACACGCAAGATCATGGTGATGCATAGCAACGAGAGGGGGAGAGTGTGATCTACGTACCCTTGTAGATCGACAACGGAAGGGTTAATTTGGTTGATGTAGTCGTATGTCTCCACGGCCCGACCGATCAAGCACCGAAACTACGGAACCTCCGAGTTCTAGCACATGTTCAGCTCGATGACGATCCCCGGACTCCGATCCAGCAAAGTGTCGGGGAAGAGTTCCGTCAGCACAATGGCGTGGTGACGATCTTGATGTACTACTGTTGCAGGGCTTCGCCTAAGCACCGCTACAATATTATCGAGGACTATGGTGGAAGGGGGCACCGCACACGGCTAAGAATATGATCACGTGGATCAACTTGTGTCTCTAGGGGTGCCCCTTGCCTCCGTATATAAAGGCTCAAAGGGGGGGGCGGCCGGCCAAGAGGAGGCGCGCCAGGAGGAGTCCTACTCCCTCCGGGAGTAGGACTCCCCCCCCCCTTTCCTAGTTGGAATAGGATTCACGGAGGGGGAAAAAGAGGAGAGAGAGGAGGAAGGGGGGCCGGCCCCCTCTCCTTGTCCTATTCGGACCAAGGGGGGGAGGGGCGCGCGGCCCATCTCTGGCCACCTCTCCTCTCTTCCACTAAGGCCCATATACCTCCCGGGGGGTTCCGGTAACCTCCCGGTACTCCGGTAAAATCCCGATTTCACCCGGAACACTTCCGATATCCAAACATAGGCTTACAATATATCAATCTTTATGTCTCGACCATTTCGAGACTCCTCGTCATGTCCGTGATCACATCCGGGACTCCGAACAAACTTCGGTACATCAAAATGCATAAACTCATAATATAACTGTCATCGTAACCTTAAGCGTGCGGACCCTATGGGTTCGAGAACAATGTAGACATGACCGAGACACGTCTCCGGTCAATAACCAATAGCGGAACCTGGATGCTCATATTGGCTCCTACATATTCTACAAAGATCTTTTATCGGTCAGACCGCATAACAACATACGTTGTTCCCTTTGTCATCGGTATGTTACTTGCCCGAGATTCGATCGTCGGTATCCCATACCTAGTTCAATCTCGTTACCGGCAAGTCTCTTTACTCGTTCCATAATACATCATCCCGCAACTAACTCATTAGTTGCAATGCTTGCAAGGCTTCAGTGATGTGCATTACCGAGAGGGCCCAGAAATACCTCTCCGACAATCGGAGTGACAAATCATAATCTCGAAATACGCCAACCCAACATGTACCTTTGGAGACACCTATAGAGCTCCTTTATAATCACCCAGTTATGTTGTGACGTTTGGTAGCACACAAAGTGTTCCTCCGGCAAACGGGAGTTGCATAATCTCATAGTCATAGGAACATGTATAAGTCATGAAGAAAGCAATAGCAACATACTAAACGATCGGGTGCTAAGCTAATGGAATGGGTCATGTCAATCAGATCATTCAACTAATGATGTGATCCCGTTAATCAAATGACAACTCTTTGTCCATGGTTAGGAAACATAACCATCTTTGATTGACGAGCTAGTCAAGTAGAGGCATACTAGTGACACTCTGTTTGTCTATGTATTCACACATGTATTATGTTTCCAGTTAATACAATTCTAGCATGAATAATAAACTTTTATCATGATATAAGGAAATAAATAATAACTTTATTATTGCCTCTAGGGCATATTTCCTTCAGTCTCCCACTTGCACTAGAGTCAATAATCTAGATTATACTGTAATGATTCTAACACCCATGGAGCCTTGGTGCTGATCATGTTTTGCTCGTGGAAGAGGCTTAGTCAACGGGTCTGCTACATTTAGATCCGTATGTATCTTGCAAATCTCTATGTCTCCCACCTGGACTAGATCCCGGATGGAATTGAAGCGTCTTTTGATGTGCTTGGTTCTTTTGTGAAATCTGGATTCCTTCGCCAAGGCAATTGCACCAGTATTGTCACAAAAGATTTTCATTGGACCCGATGCACTAGGTATGACACCTAGATCGGATATGAATTCCTTCATCCAGACTCCTTCGTTTGATGCTTCCGAAGCAGCTATGTACTCCGCTTCACATGTAGATCCCGCCACGATGCTTTTTTTAGAACTGCACCAACTGACAGCTCCACCGTTTAATGTAAACACGTATCCGGTTTGCGATTTAGAATCGTCCGGATCAGTGTCAAAGCTTGCATCAACGTAACCGTTTACAATGAGCTCTTTGTCACCTCCATATACGAGAAACATATCCTTAGTCCTTTTAAGGTACTTCAGGATGTTCTTGACCGCTGTCCAGTGATCCACTCATGGATTACTTTGGTACCTCCCTGCTAGACTTATAGCAAGGCACACATCAGGTCTGGTACACAGCATTGCATACATGATAGAGCCTATGGCTGAAGCATAGGGAACATCTTTCATTTTCTCTCTATCTTCTGCAGTGGTCGGGCATTGAGTCTGACTCAACTTCACACCTTGTAACACAGGCAACAACCCTTTCTTTGCTTGATCCATTTTGAACTTCTTCAAAACTTTGTCAAGGTATGTGCTTTGTGAAAGTCCAATTAAGCATCTTGATCTATGTCTATAGATCTTAATGCCTAATATGTAAGCAGCTTCACCGAGGTCTTTCATTGAAAAACTCTTATACAAGTATCCATTTATGCTATCTAGAAATTCTATATCATTTCCAATCAGTAATATGTCATCCACATATAATATCAGAAATGCTACATAGCTCCCACTCACTTTCTTGTAAATACAGGCTTCTCCGAAAGTCTGTATAAAACCAAATGCTTTGATCACACTATCAAAGCATTTATTCCAACTCCGAGAGGCTTGCACCAGTCCATAAATGGATCGCTGGAGCTTGCACACTTTGTTAGCTCCCTTTGGATCGACAAAACCCTCTAGTTGCATCATATACAACTCTTCTTCCAGAAATCCATTCAGGAATGCAGTTTTGACATCCATCTGCCAAATTTCATAATCATAAAATGCGGCAATTGCTAACATGATTCGGACAGACTTAAGCATCGCTACGGGTGAGAAGGTCTCATCGTAGTCAATCCCTTGAACTTGCCGAAACCCTTTTGCGACAAGTCGAGCTTTGTAGATAGTAATATTACCGTCAGCATCAGTCTTCTTCTTGAAGATCCATTTGTTCTCAATTGCTTGCCGATCATTGGGCAAGTCAACCAAAGTCCACACTTTGTTCTCATACATGGATCCCATCTCAGATTTCATGGCTTCAAGCCATTTTGCGGAATCTGGGCTCACCATCGCTTCTTCATAGTTCGTAGGTTCATCATGATCTAGTAGCATGACTTCCAGAACAGGAATACCGTACCACTCTGGCGTGGATCTCACTCTGGTTGATCTACGAGGTTCAGTAGTATCTTGTTCTGAAGTTTCATGATCATTATCATTAGCTTCCTCACTAATTGGTTTAGGTGTTACAGAAACAGTTTTCTGTGATGCACTACTTTCCAATAAGGGAGCAGGTACAGTTACCTCGTCAAGTTCTACTTTCCTCCCACTCACTTCTTTCGAGAGAAACTCCTTCTCTAGAAAGTTCCCGAACTTAGCAACAAAAGTCTTGCCTTCGGATCTGTGATAGAAGGTGTATCCAATAGTCTCCTTTGGATATCCTATGAAGACACATTTCTCCGATTTGGGTTCGAGATTATCAGGTTGAAGCTTTTTCACATAAGCATCGCAGCCCCAAACTTTCAGAAACGACAACTTTGGTTTCTTGCCAAACCATAGTTCATAAGGCGTCGTCTCAACAGATTTTGATGGTGCCTTATTTAACGTGAATGCGGCCGTCTCCAAAGCATAACCCCAAAACGATAGAGGTAAATCAGTAAGAGACATCATAGATCGCACCATATCTAGTAAAGTACGATTACGATGTTCGGACACACCATTACACTGTGGTGTTTCGGGTGGCGTGAGTTGCGAAACTATTCCGCATTGTTTCAAATGTACACCAAACTCGTAACTCAAATATTCTCCTCCACGATCAGATTGTATAAACTTTATTTTCTTGTTACGATGATTTTCAACTTCACTCTGAAATTCTTTGAACTTTTCAAACGTTTCAGACTTATGTTTCATTAAGTAGATATACCCATATCTGCTTAAGTCATCTGTGAAGGTGAGAAAATAACAATATCCGCCACGAGCCTCAATATTCATCGGACCACATACATATGTATGTATGATTTCCAACAAATCTGTTGCTCTCTCCATAGTACCGGAGAATGGCGTTTTAGTCATCTTGCCCATGAGGCACGGTTCGCAAGTACCAAGTGATTCATAATCAAGTGGTTCCAAAAGTCCATCAGTATGGAGTTTCTTCATGTGCTTTACACCGATATGACTTAAACGGCAGTGCCACAAATAAGTTGCACTATCATTATCAACTCTGCATCTTTTGGCTTCAACATTATGAATATGTGTGTCACTACTATCGAGATTCAATAAGAATAGACCATTCTTCAAGGGTGCATGACCATAAAAGATATTATTCATGTAAATAGAACAACCATTATTCTCTGATTTAAATGAATAACCGTCTCGCATCAAACAAGATCCAGATATAATGTTCATGCTTAACGCTGGCACCAAATAACAATTATTTAGGTCTAATATTAATCCCGAAGGTAGATGTAGAGGTAGCACGCCGACCGCGATCACATCGACTTTGGAACCGTTTCCCACGCGCATCGTCACCTCGTCCTTAGCCAATCTTCGCTTAATCCGTAGTCCCTGTTTTGAGTTGCAAATATTAGCAACAGAACCAGTATCAAATACCCAAGTGCTACTGCGAGCATTAGTAAGGTACACATCAATAACATGTATATCACATATACCTTTGTTCACCTTGCCATCCTTCTTATCCGCCAAATACTTGGGGCAGTTCCGCTTCCAGTGACCAGTCTACTTGCAGTAGAAGCACTCAGTTTCAGGCTTAGGTCCAGACTTGGGTTTCTTCTCTCAAGCAGCGACTTGCTTGCTGTTCTTCTTGAAGTTCCCCTTCTTCTTCCCTTTGCCCTTTTTCTTGAAACTAGTGGTCTTGTTGACCATCAACACTTTATGCTCCTTCTTGATTTCTACCTCCGCAGCTTTCAGCATTGCGAAGAGCTTAGGAATAGTTTTATTCATCCCTTGCATATTATAGTTCATCACGAAGCTCTTGTAGCTTGGTGGAAGTGATTAGAGAATTCTGTCAATGACGCTATCATCCAGAAGATTAACTCCCAGTTGAATCAAGTGATTACAATACCCAGACATCTTGAGTATATGCTCACTGACAGAACTGTTCTCCTCCATCTTGCAGCTATAGAACTTATTGGAGACTTCATATCTCTCAATCCGGGCATTTGCTTGAAATATTAACTTCAACTCCTGGAACATCTCATATGCCCCATGACGTTCAAAACATCGTTGAAGTCCCGGTTCTAAGCCGTAAAGCATGGCACATTGAACTATCGAGTAGTCATCAGCTTTGCTCTGCCAGACGTTCATAACATCTGGTGTTGCTCCAGTAGCAGGCCTGGCACCCAGCGGTGCTTCCAGGACGTAATTCTCCTGTGCAGCAATGAGGATAATCCTCAAGTTACGGAGCCAGTCCGTGTAATTGCTACCATCATCTTTCAACTTTGCTTTCTCAAGGAACGCATTAAAATTCAACGGAACAACAGCACGGGCCATCTATCTACAATCAAACATACATAAGCAAGATACTATCAGGTACTAAGTTCATGATAAATTTAGGTTCAATTAATCATATTACTTAAAGAACTCCCACTTAGATAGACATCCCTCTAATCCTCTAAGTGATTACGTGATCCAAATCAACTAAACCATGTCCGATCATCACGTGAGATGGAGTAGTTTCATTGGTGAACATCACTATGTTGATCATATCTACTATATGATTCACACTCGACCTTTCGATCTCCGTGTTCCGAGGCCATATCTGTATATGCTTGGTTCGTCAAGTATAACCTGAGTATTCTGCGTGTGCAACTGTTTTGCACCCGTTGTATTTGAACGTAGAGCCTATCACACCCGATCATCACGTGGTGTCTCAGCACGAAGAACTTTCGCAATGGTGCATACTTAGGGAGAACACTTCTTGATAATTAGTGAGAGATCATCTTATAATGCTACCGACAATCAAAGCAAGATAAGATGCATAAAAGATAAACATCACATGCAATCAATATAAGTGATATGATATGGCCATCATCATCTTGTGCTTGTGATCTCCATCCTCGAAGCACCGTCGTGATCACCATCGTCACCGGCGCGACACCTTGATCTCCATCGTAGCATCGTTGTCGTCTCGCCAATCTCATGCTTCCACGACTATCGCTACCGCTTAGTGATAAAGTAAAGCATTACAGCGTGATTACATTGCATACAATAAAGCGACAACCATATGGCTCCTGCCAATTGCCGATAACTCGGTTACAAAACATGATCATCTCATACAATAAAATTTAGCATCATGTCTTGACCATATCACATCACAACATGCCCTGCAAAAACAAGTTAGACGTCCTCTACTTTGTTGTTGCAAGTTTTACGTGGCTGCTACGGGCTTAAGCAAGAACCAATCTTACCTACGCATCAAAACCACAACGATTGTTTGTCAAGTTGGTGATGTTTTAACCTTCGCAAGGATCGGGCATAGCCACACTCGGTTCAACTAAAGTTGGAGAAACTGTCACCCGCTAGCCACCTTTGTGCAAAGCACGTCGGGAGAACCGGTCTTGCGTAAGCGTACGCGTAATGTCGGTCCGGGCCGCTTCGTCCAACAATACCGCCGAACCAAAGTATGACATGCTGGTAAGCAGTATGACTTATATCGCCCACAACTCACTTGTGTTCTACTCGTGCATATAACATCAACACATAAAACCTGGCTCTGATACCACTGTTGGGTTTCGTAGTAATTTCAAAAAAAATCCTACGCACACGCAAGATCATGGTGATGCATAGCAACGAGAGGGGGAGAGTGTGATCTACGTACCCTTGTAGATCGACAACGGAAGCGTTAATTTGGTTGATGTAGTCGTACGTCTCCACGGCCCGACCGATCAAGCACCGAAACTACGGCACCTCCGATTTCTAGCACACGTTCAGCTCGATGACGATCCCCGGACTCCGATCCAGCAAAGTGTTGGGGAAGAGTTCCGTCAGCACGACGGCGTGGTGAAGATCTTGATGTACTACCGTTGCAGGGCTTCGCCTAAGCACCGCTACAATATTATTGAGGACTATGGCGGAAGGGGGCACCGCACACGGCTAAGAATATGATCACGTGGATCAACTTGTGTCTCTAGGGGTGCCCCTTGCCTCCGTATATAAAGGCTCAAAGGGGGGGCTGGCCGGCCAAGAGGAGGCGCGCTAGGAGGAGTCCTACTCCCTCCGGGAGTAGGACTCCCCCCCTTTCCTAGTTGGAATAGGATTCGCGGAGGGGGGAAAAGAGGAGAGAGAGGAGGAAGGGGGGCCGGCCCCCTCTCCTTGTCCTATTCGGACCAAGGGGGGAGGGGCGCGCAGCCCATCTCTGGCCACCTCTCCTCTCTTCCACTAAGGCCCACTAAGGCCCATATACCTCCCGGGGGGTTCCGGTAACCTCCCGGTACTCCGGTAAAATCCCGATTTCACCCGGAACACTTCCGATATCCAAACATAGGCTTCCAATATATCAATCTTTATGTCTCGACCATTTCGAGACTCCTCGTCATGTCCGTGATCACATCCGGGACTCCGAACAAACTTCGGTACATCAAAATGCATAAACTCATAATATAACTATCATTGTAACCTTAAGCGTGCGGACCCTACGGGTTCGAGAACAATGTAGACATGACCGAGACACGTCTCCGGTCAATAACCAATAGCGGAACCTAGATACTCATATTGGCTCCTACATATTCTACGAAGATCTTTTATCGGTCAGACCGCATAACAACATACGTTGTTCCCTTTGTCATCGGTATGTTACTTGCCCGAGATTCGATCGTCGGTATCCCATACCTAGTTCAATCTCGTTACCCGCAAGTCTCTTTACTCGTTCCGTAATACATCATCCCGCAACTAACTCATTAGTTGCAATGCTTGCAAGGCTTCAGTGATGTGCATTACCGAGAGGGCCCAGAAATACCTCTCCGACAATCGGAGTGACAAATCATAATCTCGAAATACGCCAACCCAACATGTACCTTTGGAGACACCTGTAGAGCTCCTTTATAATCACCCAGTTACGTTGTGACGTTTGGTAGCACACAAAGTGTTCCTCCGGCAAACAGGAGTTGCATAATCTCATAGTCATAGGAACATGTATAAGTCATGAAGAAAGCAATAGCAACATACTAAACGATCGGGTGCTAAGCTAATGGAATGGGTCATGTCAATCAGATCATTCAACTAATGATGTGATCTCGTTAATCAAATGACAACTCTTTGTCCATGGTTAGGAAACATAACCATCTTTGATTAACGAGCTAGTCAAGTAGAGGCATACTAGTGACACTCTGTTTGTCTATGTATTCACACATGTATTATGTTTCCAGTTAATACAATTCTAGCATGAATAATAAACTTTTATCATGATATAAGGAAATAAATAATAACTTTATTATTGCCTCTAGGGCATATTTCCTTCAGTAATATGCTCCTGCGTATGTCAACACCTCGGTTGTACAACTCTGTCGGTAAGACCCTGTTACTACTGTTGACGACCTTCCGGTAACCACCGATGGACGTGAACTTTGCCTATTGGTCCGCCTCGTTTCAACGAGCAGGAAAATGGTTCTCTCCGTCCCTCGCCCTTGGTACCGATGTTGTTGCCGGCATAACTGACAGTCTATCCTCTGACGTGCCTTGCTATCATAACCGTGCAAGATGTGTTCGCTCCTTCTAATTTTAACCCACATGGTGGGCCCATAACCCACAGTTCCACATGATCGAAACCTGACTCTATTGTACATCCATGTTTCAAAGTTATCCCTTGCACTTGGTTTCACATGTAATTCGCGAGCCACCTTCCTAGTGATTTATTTTGATATCAGACACACTACTTATTCTCGTTGCGTTGAAACCCTTTCACCTTCTGATTAGGTATCAAACGATTGCCTGGCCGCTTGAAACTCCTTATTGTACCTTCTTACCTTGCTCTCGATGTTTTCCTATGTGTCAACTCGAGAGATAACTTGGGCCAAATCCCTGGGCTAATTACCGAATATCAGTCCTCGCAGACATCTGTCCTTGTAGTTTTCCCTCCTATCCTTTCGTAAGTGCGATAAAGGTCCTGAGGAAAGGATGACGACTTCACCATGATGACCTAGAGCAGAGAGATGAAGACATCGATGAGAAGGATCAACCTCTTTGATAATAGCAAGCAAGACCAAAAAGATCCGTTATAATTTCGTAACCAGAACATTCATCCTTACCACACCTCTTAAATCTCGGGATGAGATTTCTTGTAGTGAGGAGATTTGTGACACCCTGATAGTTAAGCTACAGTCAACCCTTGCTAATCATGCCAGGTCATCATGATTAAACTTTTGCTAAACCTCACTTGTTTCAAACTGAGATCAAATTCAAATTTAAATAACAAGTCAAATTATATTTCTTTAAACTATCAAATAAAAATGTTCGATGGGTCGCAAATATTCACTAAGTAATGAACATGTTGGAACCAACCTCATTTGGTTTCCCAAATTGCCCCTGGAATTCATTTAGTGGAATAACAAGATTAAATAAGAGCATTTTAATTCAACTATAAATTAGAACAGTTCCAATTGGCCTCAAACTTTTCACACAACCTTATAGTGTTGGCTAGGAATTATGTGTAAAGTTTCATAATTAACAAAAATCACTTGGCAGCTAAAATAAATAGAAAAGTATAAATAAAAAGAAAAGAAAAAGAAAATTACAGGAAAAAAAGTAAAGAGAGAACCCCCCCCACTGGGCCATGGCCCAGCTGGCTTCTGGGCCAACCAGGCCGGCTCGGCCGGCACCTACAACCTCGTTGGGGCGATCAAACCCTACCAATCCCCTCCCCATGACCCCCCCTCCTTCCCCCGAACCCCACTTCTTCCCCCATGCTCCCCTCTCCCTCTCTAGATCTCGGGGGCGCCCGACGCGCCCGCGCCCAATGAACCATCACCTCCGCCCCGTGACCCCTCCCTCCGTCCTTGCGCCATCGTCCTCGCCAAGGACCTGTCGCCTCGGGCATCCACTCCTTCGACGCCCGTCCCTGCTGTCCCGGACTGCTCCCCTGCACCTCGGCTGCCCCGCACCGTCCTCTACTCGTCGGAGAGCCATGGCGCCATCGTCCTCCCCGAGCGCTACCCCGACCCTATCGACCGCCCTCTCGAGCCCCCTATGAGCTTTCAGTCATCTGTGGCCATTTTCCCCTCCCCTCCGCGTCTTGTAACCCCATGGCCGACCCTTCGACCGCCTGCGTCCGCACCGGCAGTTCCTCATGCACCCTGCCTCGCGTCCCAGACCACGCTCGGTCATGTGCCCGTCGCGCTGACCGCTCCCGGCCCGCTCCCCTCTGCTCGCATCTCCGCCGCCACCACCGCTCGGCCGTCGTCGTAGCCATCGCTCCAGCCGCCCCTGCACATGCCACTGCATGTGCATCATGGCGCTCATCCGTGTGGCACTTGTGGCTGACCGAATGGTCGCCGGAGTGGGACACTCCGCACACGCCGCCCGCTCTGCTTCTCGCCGAGGAGCTCCGCTGGCACGCGCACGTCTAACACCGGTCCCGGGACAATAACTCGTGGGCCCCAAAGATTAGCCTATAACCCCCCCCCCCCACTAAACCTCACTGACTTTGAGCCCCACCGACCCTAACTAACCCTGTTAAGAAAAATAACCCTAATAACTAATTAGACTACAACATGTGGGCCCCTCCACTAATAAAAATGGCTTTGATTAAACTGACAAGTCAATAGTCACTGACACGTCGGGCCCACTAGGTAATTGGTTTAATTGAAAGAAATAAAACATGTTATTGAACTCTCTCACTAACCAGTGGGGCCTGCTGGTCAGGTTTGACTGGGCTGATGACTCAACCCTGGCCCACCAGTCAGCCTCTGCTGACTGGGCAGTTGACCCAGTCAACTGTCCCCCCTGTCAGCCTCTCATGGAAATGGCTTGGTACACTTCCTGTGTACCCATAGCATTTAAACATTAAATTTAATTTCGAACTAAATTAAATCTAGTAAATGAATTAAAACTTTAAAAGTTAATATAAAATAATCCGTAGGTCAGACGAAAAAACTTTGTACATGAAAGTTGCTCAGAACGACGAGACGAATCCGGATACGGTAGTCCATTCGCCTGCCACACGTTCCTAGCATAGCGAACGTGCAACATTTCACCTTCAGTTCATCTGTCCGAAAACACAAAACACCGGGAAAACTTTCTCGGATGTTTCCCTCCTTCGCGGGTACCACCTACTACCATGTTAGAGCCCATCTAGCACCGCTCATTGTCATGTCAGGCATCGTCATGCTTATGTTTGCATTATATTTATTGTTTCTTCCCCCTCTTCTCTCATTAGACACCGAGACCGACGCCGCTGCTACCCAGTATGACTACGGTGTTGACGACCCCTCCTTCTTGCCAGAGCAACCAGGCAAGCCCCCCCCTTGATCACCAGATATCGCCAATTCTTCTCTCTACTGCTTGCATTAGAGTAGTGTAGGATGTTACTACTTTCTGTTAATCCTATTCTGTTGCATAGCCTGTCCTTGCTACTACTATTGTTACCTTTACCTGCAATCCTAAATGCTTAGTATAGGATGCTAGTTTATCATCAGTGGCCCTACATTCTTGTCAGTCTGCCATGCTATACTATCGGGCCATGATCACGTCGGTGTTGATCACGGGTATATACTATACAAATTACACATGATACATGTTGTGACTAAAGTCGGGTCAGCTCGTTGAGTACTCGCGGTTGATTCATGAATTGGGGGCTGAAAGGACATACTTTCCCGACAGCCCTTTGTGTGGATCTTTGTGGTGGAGCGACGGGGCAGGTTGAGACCACCCAGGAGAGAGGTGGGCCTGGCCCTGGTCGGTGTTCGCGGTTACTTCAAAATAACATGCTTAACGAGATCTTGGTATTCGATCTGAGTCTGGCCACTGGCCTATACGCACTAACCAACTACGCGGGAACAGTTATGGGCACTCGACGTCGTGGTATCAGCCGAAGCCTTCGTAACGTCAGTGACTGAGCGGCACGCGCCGTGTTGGACCGCGTAACACAACTTCCTTTGTAATGGAGGTTGCTAGGTCTGCTCACCGGCCGCATACGCAACGTGCAGGTGTGCAATGGCTGATGGGCCCAGACCCCTGCGCCATAGGATTTAGACCGGCGTGCTGACCTTTCTGTTGTGCTTAGGTGGGGCTGCGACGTGTTGATCTTCCGAGGCTGGGCATGACCCAGGAAAGTGTGTCCGGCCAAAGGGGATCGAGCGTGTCGGGAAATGTGGTGCACCCCTGCAGGGAAGTTTATCTATTCAAATAGCCGTCTCCCTCGGTAAAAGGACGACCTGGCGTTGTACCTTGACCTTATGACAACTAGAACCGGATACTTAACAAAATACACCCTTCCAAGTACCATATACAACTTGGTGATCGCTCTCTCACAGGGCAACGAGGAGAGTATTGCTACCTCTTGAGCACTTGCGTTGGTTTTCCCATGAACAGGAAAGGGTGGTGCAGCAAAGTAGCGTAAGTATTTCCCTCGGTTTTTAAGAACCAAGGTATCAATCCAGTAGGAGGCTACGCGCCAGTCCCTCGCACCTACACAAAACAAATAAATCCTCGCAACCAACGCGATAAGGGGTTGTCAATCCCTACACGGTCACTTACGAGAGTGAGATCTGATAGATATGATAAGATAATATTTTTGATATTTTTATGATAAAGATGCAAAGTAAAATAAAAGGCAATGAAAATAACTAAGTATTGGAAGATTAATATGATGAAGATAGACCCGGGGGCCATAGGTTTCACTAGTGGCTTCTCTAAAGAGCATAAGTATTCTACGGTGGGTGAACAAATTACTGTTGAGCAATTGACAGAATTGAGCATAGTTATGAGAATATCTAGGTATGATCATGTATATAGGCATCACGTCCGAGACAAGTAGACCGACTCCTGCCTGCATCTACTACTATTACTCCACACATCGACCGCTATCCAGCATGCATCTAGAGTATTAAGTTTAAGAGAACAGAGTAACGCTTTAAGCAAGATGACATGATGTAGAGGGATAAACTCATGCAATATGATGAAAACCCCATCTTGTTATCCTCAATGGAAACAATACGATATGTGCCGTGCTGCCCCTACTGTCACTGAGAAAGGAGACCGCAAGATTGAACCCAAAGCTAAGCACTTCTCCCATTGCAAGAAAGATCAATCTAGTAGGCCAAACCAGACTGATAATTCGAAGGGACTTGCAAAGATAACCAATCATACATAAAAGAATTCAGAGAAGATTCAAATATTGTTCATAGATAAACTTGATCATAAACCCACAATTCATCGGTCTCAACAAACACACCGCAAAAGAAGATTACATCGAATAGATCTCCACAAGAGAGGGGGAGAACTTTGTATTGAGATCCAAAAAGAGAGAGAAGCCATCTAGCTAATAACTATGGACCCGAAGGTCTGAGGTAAACTACTCACACTTCATCGGAGAGGCTATGGTGTTGATGTAGAACCCCTCCGTGATCGATGCCCCCTTCGGCGGAGCTCCAGAACAGGCCCCAAGATGGGATCTCGTGGATACAGAAAGTTGCGGCGGTGGAATTATGGTTTTGGCTCCGTATCTGATCGTTTGGGGTACGTAGGTATATATAGGAGGAAGAAGTACGTCGGTGGAGCAATAGGGGGCCCACGAGGGTGGAGGGCGCACCTGGGGGGTAGGCGCGCCCCCTACCTCATGGCCTCCCTATTGGTTGCTTGACGTAGGGTCCAAGTCTATTGAATCTTGTTCGTTCCAAAAATCATGTTCCTGAAGGTTTCATTCCGTTTGGACTCTGCTACCTCTTGAGCACTGCGTTGGATTTCCCCGAAGAGGAGAGGATGATGCAGCAAAGTAGCGTAAGTATTTCCCTCGGTTTTTGAGAACCAAGGTATCAATCTAGTAGGAGGCTACGCGCGAGTTCCTCGTACCTACACAAAAACAATAGCTCAACGCAACCAACGCGCTTAGGGGTTGTCAATCCCTTCACGGTCACTTACAAAAGTGAGAACTGATAGAGATGATAAATAATATTTTTTGTATAGAGATGCAAAGTAAAAAAGTAAAATCAAAGCAATAATAAAGTGATGCAGATTGATATGATGAGAAAGAGACCCGGGGGCCATAGGTTTCACTAGTGGCTTCTCTCAAGAGCATAAGTATTCTACGGCGGGTGAACAAATTACTATTCAGCAATTGATAGAATTGAGCATAGTTATGAGAATATCTAGGTATGATCATGTATATAGGCATCACGTCCGAGACAAGTAGACCGGCTCCTGCCTGCATCTATTACTATTACTCCACTCATCGACCGCTATCCAGCATGCATCTAGAGTATTAAGTTTAAGAGAACAGAGTAACGCTTTAAGCAAGATGACATGATGTAGAGGGATAAACTCATGCAATATGATGAAAACCCCATCTTGTTATCCTCGATGGAAACAATACAATATGTGCCTTGCTGCCCCTACTGTCACTGGGAAAGGAGACCGCAAGATTGAACCCAAAGCTAAGCACTTCTCCCATTGCAAGAAAGATCAATCTAGTAGGCCAAACCAGACTGATAATTTGAAGAGACTTGCAAAGATAACCAATCATACATAAAAGAATTCAGAGAAGATTCAAATATTGTTCATAGATAAACTTGATCATAAACCCACAATTCATCGGTCTCAACAAACACACCGCAAAAGAAGATTACATCGAATAGATCTCCACAAGAGAGGGGGAGAACTTTGTATTGAGATCCAAAAAGAGAGAAGAAGCCATCTAGCTAATAACTATGGACCCGAAGGTCTGAGGTAAACTACTCACACATCATCGGAGAGGCTATAGTGTTGATGTAGAACCCCTCCGTGATCGATGCCCCCTCCAGCGGAGCTCCAGAACAGGCCCCAAGATGGGATCTCATGGATACAGAAAGTTGCGGCGGTGGAATTATGGTTTTGGCTCCGTATCTAATCGTTTGGGGTACGTAGGTATATATAGGAGGAAGAAGTACGTCGATGGAGCAACAGGGGGCCCACGAGGGTGGAGGGCGCGCCTGGGGGGTAGGCGTGCCCCTGACCCCGTGGCCTCCCTATTGGTTGCTTGACGTAGGGTCAAAGTCTACTGGATCTTATTCGTTCCAAAAATCACGTTCCCAAAGGTTTCATTCCATTTGGACTCTGCTACCTCTTGAGCACTGCGTTGGATTTCCCCGAAGAGGAGAGGATGATGCAGCAAAGTAGCGTAAGTATTTCCCTCGGTTTTTGAGAACCAAGGTATCAATCCAGTAGGAGGCTACGCGCGAGTCCCTCGTACCTACACAAAAACAATAGCTCAACGCAACCAACGCGCTTAGGGGTTGTCAATCCCTTGACGGTCACTTACGAAAGTGAGATCTGATAGAGATGATAAATAATATTTTTTGTATAGAGATGCAAAGTAAAAAAGTAAAAGCAAAGCAATAATAAAGTGATGCAGATTGATATGATGAGAAAGAGACCCGGGGTCCATAGGTTTCACTAGTGGCTTCTCTCAAGAGCATAAGTATTCTACGGTGGGTGAACAAATTACTGTTCAGCAATTGACAGAATTGAGCATAGTTATGAGAATATCTAGGTATGATCATGTATATAGGCATCATGTCCGAGACAAGTAGACCGACTCCTGCCTGCATCTACTACTATTACTCCACTCATCGACCGCTATCCAGCATGCATCTAGAGTATTAAGTTTAAGAGAACAGAGTAACGCTTTAAGCAAGATGACATGTTGTAGAGGGATAAACTCATGCAATATGATGAAAACCCCAGCTTGTTATCCTCGATGGAAACAATACAATATGTGCCTTGCTGCCCCTACTGTCACTGGGAAAGGAGACCGCAAGATTGAACCCAAAGCTAAGCACTTCTCCCATTGCAAGAAAGATCAATCTAGTAGGCCAAACCAGACTGATAATTCGAAGAGACTTGCAAAGATAACCAATCATACATAAAAGAATTCAGAGAAGATTCAAATATTGTTCATAGATAAACTTGATCATAAACCCACAATTCATCGGTCTCAACAAACACACCGCAAAAGAAGATTACATCGAATAGATCTCCACAAGAGAGGGGGAGAACTTTGTATTGAGATCCAAAAAGAGATAAGAAGCCATCTAGCTAATAACTATGGACCCAAAGGTCTGAGGTAAACTACTCGCACTTCATCGGAGAGGCTATGGTGTTGATGTAGAACCCCTCCGTGATCGATGCCCCCTCGGGCGGAGCTCTAGAACAGGCCCCAAGATGGGATCTCGTGGATACAGAAGGTTGCGGCGGTGGAATTATGGTTTTGGTTCCGTATCTGATCATTTGGGGTACGTAGGTATATATAGGAGGAAGAAGTACGTCGGTGGAGCAATAGGGGGCCCACGAGGGTGGAGGGCGCGCCTGGGGGGTAGGCACGCCCCCTACCTCGTGGCCTCCCTATTGGTTGCTTGACGTAGGGTCCAAGTCTACTGGATCTTGTTCGTTCCAAAAATCACATTCCCGAAGGTTTCATTCCATTTGGACTCTGGTACCTCTTGAGCACTGCGTTGGATTTCCCCGAAGAGGAGAGGATGATGCAGCAAAGTAGCGTAAGTATTTCCCTCGGTTTTTGAGAACCAAGGTATCAATCCAGTAGGAGGCTACGCGCGAGTCCCTCGTACCTACACAAAAACAATAGCTCAACGCAACCAACGCGCTTAGGGGTTGTCAATCCCTTCACGATCACTTACGAAAGTGAGATCTGATAGAGATGATAAATAATATTTTTTGTATAGAGATGCAAAGTAAAAAAGTAAAAGCAAAGTAAAAGCAAAGCAATAATAAAGTGATGCAGATTGATATGATGAGAAAGCGACCCGGGGGCCATAGGTTTCACTAGTGGCTTCTCTCAAGAGCATAAGTATTCTACGGTGGGTGAACAAATTACTGTTCAGCAATTGACATAATTGAGCATAGTTATGAGAATATCTAGGTATGATCATGTATATTGGCATCATGTCCGAGACAAGTAGACCGAATCCTGCCTGCATCTACTACTATTACTCCACTCATCGACCGCTATCCAGCATGCATCTAGAGTATTAAGTTAAGAGAACAGAGTAACGCTTTAAGCAAGATGACATGTTGTAGAGGGATAAACTCATGCAATATGATGAATACCCCATCTTGTTATCCTTGATGGAAACAATACAATATGTGCCTTGCTGCCCCTACTGTCACTGGGAAAGGAGACCGCAAGATTGAACCCAAAGCTAAGCACTTCTCCCATTGCAAGAAAGATCAATCTAGTAGGCCAAACCAGACTGATAATTCGAAGAGACTTGCAAAGATAACCAATCATACATAAAAGAATTTAGAGAAGATTCGAATATTGTTCATAGATAAACTTGATCATAAACCCACAATTCATCGGTCTCAACAAACACACCGCAAAAGAAGATTACATCGAATAGATCTCCACAAGAGAGGGGGAGAACTTTGTATTGAGATCCAAAAAGAGATAAGAAGCCATCTAGCTAATAACTATGGACCCAAAGGTCTGAGGTAAACTACTCACACTTCATCGGAGAGGCTATGGTGTCGATGTAGAACCCCTCCGTGATCGATGCCCCCTCGGGCGGAGCTCTAGAACAGGCCCCAAGATGGGATCTAATGGATACAGAAAGTTGCGGCGGTGGAATTATGGTTTTGGCTCCGTATCTGATCATTTGGGGTACGTAGGTATATATAGGAGGAAGAAGTACATCGGTGGAGCAATAGGGGGCCCACGAGGGTGGAGGGCGCGCCTAGGGGGTAGGCACGCCGCCTACCTCGTGGCCTCCCTATTGGTTGCTTGACGTAGGGTCCAAGTCTACTGGATCTTGTTCGTTCCAAAAATCACGTTCCCGAAGGTTTCGTTCCGTTTGGACTCTGCTACCTCTTGAGCACTGCGTTGGATTTCCCCGAAGAGGAGAGGATGATGCAGCAAAGTAGCGTAAGAATTTCCCTCGGTTTTTGAGAACCAAGGTATCAATCCAGTAGGAGGCTACGCGCGAGTCCCTCGTACCTACACAAAAACAATAGCTCAACGCAACCAACGCGCTTAGGGGTTGTCAATCCCTTCACGGTCACTTACGAAAGTGAGATCTGATAGAGATGATAAATAATATTTTTTGTATAGAGATGCAAAGTAAAAAAGTAAAAGCAAAGTAAAAGCAAAGCAATAATAAAGTTATGCAGATTGATATGATGAGAAAGAGACCCAGGGGCCATAGGTTTCACTAGTGGCTTCTCTCAAGAGCATAAGTATTCTACGGTGGGTGAACAAATTACTGTTCAGCAATTGACAGAATTGAGCATAGTTATGAGAATATCTAGGTATGATCATGTATATAGGCATCATGTCCGAGACAAGTAGACCGACTCCTGCCTGCATCTACTACTATTACTCCACTCATCGACCGCTATCCAGCATGCATCTAGAGTATTAAGTGAAAAACAGAGTAACGCCTTAAGCAAGATGACATGATGTAGAGGGATAGTTTCTTGCAATATGATAAAAAAACCATCTTGTTATCCTCGATGGCAACGATACAATACGTGCCTTGCTGCCCCTTCTGTCACTGGGAAAGGACACCGCAAGATCGAACCCAAAGCTAAGCACTTCTCCCATGGCAAGAACAACCAATCTAGTAGGCCAAACCAAACTGATAATTCAAAGAGACTTGCAAAGATAACCAATCATACATAAAAGAATTCAGAGAAGATTCAAATATTATTCATAGATAGACTTGATCATAAACCCACAATTCATCGATCTCAACAAACACACCGCAAAAAGAAGATTACATCGAATAGATCTCCATGAGAGAGGGGGAGAACATTGTATTGAGATCCAAAAAGAGAGAAAAAGCCATCTAGCTACTAACTATGGACACATAGGTCTGAAGTAAACTACTCACACTTCATCAGAGGGGCTTGGATGATGATGTAGAAGCCCTCCGTGATCAATGCCCCCTCCGGTGGAGCTCCGGAACAGGCCCCAAGATGGGATCTCGTGGATACAGAAAGTTGCGGCGGTGGAATTAGGTTTTTTGCTCCGTCCCCGATCGTTTGGGGGTACGTAGGTATATATAGGAGGAGGAAGCACGTTGGTGGAGCTTCGAGGGGCCCACGAGGCAGGGGGCGCGCCCTAGGGGGGCGCTCTCCACCCTCTTGACCGCCTTGTGGCTTTCTTGACGGAGGGTCCAAGTCTCCTGGATCTTATCTGATGAGAAAATTACGTTTTCGAAGGTTTCATTCCCTCTGGACTCTGTTTGATATTCCTTTTCTTCGAAATCCTAAAACGGGCAAAAAAACAGCGATTCTGGGTTGGGCCTCCGGTTAATAGGTTAGTACCAAAAATAATATAAAAGTGGATAATAAAGCCCAATAATGTCTAAAATAGTAGGTAATATAGCATGGAGCAATCAAAAATTATAGATACGTTGGAGACGTATCAAGCATCCCCAAGCTTAATTCCTGCTCGTCCTCGAGTAGGTAAATGATAAAAAGAGAATTTTTGATGCGGAGTGCTACTTGGCATAATTTTAATGTAATTCTTCTTAACTGTGGTATGAATATTCAGATTTGAAAGATTCAAGACAAAAGTTCATATTGACATAAAAATGATAATACTTCAAGCATACTAACTAAGCAATTATGTCTTCTCAAAATAACATGGCCAAAGAAAGTTCATCCCTAAAAAATCATATAGTTTAGTCATGTTTCATTTTCGTCACACAAGAATGCTCTCATCATGCACAACCCCGATGACAAGCCAAGCAATTGTTTCATACTTTAGTAATCTCAAACCTATAAACTTTCACGCAATATATGAGCGCGAGCCATGGACATAGCACTATGGGTGGAATAGAATATAATGAGGGGGTTATGTGGAGAAGACAAAAAAGGAGAAAGTCTCACATCAACGAGGTTAATCAATGGGCTATGGAGATGCCCACAGATTGATGTTAATGCAAGGAGTAGGGATTGCCATGCAACGGATGCACTAGAGTTATAAATGTATGAAAGCTCAACAAAAGAAACTAGTGGGTGTGCATCCAACTTGCTTGCTCATGAAGACCTAGGGCACTTGAGGAGGCCCATTGTTGGAATATACAAGCCAAGTTCTATAATGAAAAATTCCCACTAGTATATGAAAATGATAATATGAGAGACTCCCTACTATGAAGATCATGGTGCTACTTTGAAGCACAAGTGTGGTAAAAGGATAGTAACATTGTCCCTTCTCTCTTTTTCTCTCTTTATTTGGGCCTTCTCTTTTTTTATGGCCTTTCTTTTTTTATTCCTCACTTGGGATAATGCTCTAATAATGATGATCATCACACTTCTATTTATTTACAACTCAATGATTACAACTCGATACTAGAACAAAGATGACTCTATATGAATGCCTCCAGCGGTGTACGGGGATATGCAATGAACCAAGAGTGACATGTATGAAAGAATTATGAATGGTGGCTTTGCCACAAATACTATGTCAACTACATGATCATGCTAAGCAATATGACAATGATGAATATGTCATGATGAACGGAATGATGGAAACTTGCATGGCAATATATCTCGGAATTGCTATGGAAATGCCATAATAGGTAGGTATGGTGGCTGTTTTGAGAAGATATAACGAGGTTTATGTGTGAAAGAGCGTATCATATCACGGGGTTTGGATGCACCGGCGAAGTTTGCGCCCACTGATTGTGGTAGACTAACAAGCAAAACACAAATCATGTATGGAGCTCCGGAACAGGCCCCGAGATGGGATCTCGTGGATACAGAAAGTTGCGGCGGTGGAATTAGGTTTTTTGCTCCGTCCCCAATCGTTTGGGGGTACGTAGGTATATATAGGAGGAATAAGTACGTCGGTGGAGCTTCGAGGGGCCCACGAGGCAGGTGGGCGCTCCCTCCACCCTCGTGACCGCCTCGTGGCTTTCTTGACCGAGGGTCCAAGTATCCTGGATCTTATCTGATGAGAAAATCACGTTTCTGAAGGTTTCATTCCGTTTGGACTCCATTTGATATTCCTTTTCTTCGAAACCCTAAAACAGGCAAAAAACAGCAATTCTGGGTTGGGCCTCCGGTTAATAGGTTAGTCCCAAAAATAATATAAAAGTGGATAATAAAGCCCAATAATGTCTAAAACAGTAGATAATATAGCATGGAGCAATCAAAAATTATAGATACGTTGGAGACGTATCTGACTCCGTTTGATATTCCTTTTCTTCGAAACCCTAAAATAGGCAAAAAAAGCAGCAATTCTGGGCTGGGCCTCCGGTTAATAGGTTAGTCCCAAAAATAATATAAAAGTGGATAATAAAGCCCAATAATGTCCAAAACAGAAGATAATATAGCATAGAGCAATCAAAAATTATAGATACGTTGGAGACGTATCAAGCATCCCCAAGCTTAATTCATGCTCGTCCTCGAGTAGGTAAATGATAAAAACAGAATTTTTGATGTGGAATGCTACTAGGCATAATTTCAATGTAATTCTTCTTAATTGTGGCATGAATATTCAGATCCGAAAGATTCAAGATAAAAGTTTAATATTGACATAGAAATAATAATACTTCAAGCATACTAACTAAGCAATTATGTCTCTTCAAAATAACATGGCCAAAGAAAGTTATCCCTGCAAAATCATAGAGTCTGACTATGCTCTATCTTCACCACACAAAGTATTTAAATCATGCACAAGCCCGATGACAAGCCAAGCAATTGTTTCATACTTATGACATTCTCAAACTTTTTCAATCTTCACGCAATACATGAGCGTGAGCCATGGACATAGCACTTTAGGCGGAATAGAATGGTGGTTGTGGAGAAGACAAAAGGGAAGATAGTCTCACATCAACTAGGCGTATCAACGGGCTATGGAGATGTCCATCAATAGATATCAATGTGAGTGAGTAGGGATTGCCATGCAACGGATGCACTAGAGCTATAAGTATATGAAAGCTCAAAAAGAAACTAAGTGGGTGTGCATCCAACTTGCTTGCTCATGAAGACCTAGGGCATTTTGAGGAAGCCCATCATTGGAATATGCAAGACAAGTTCTATAATGAAAAATTCCCACTAGTATATGAAAGTGATAAAAAAGGAGACTCTCTATCATGAAGATCATGGTGCTACTTTGAAGCACAAGTGTGGTAAAAGGATAGTAGCATTGTCCCTTCTCTCTTTTTCTCTCATATTTTTTTATTTGGGCCTTTTCTCTTTTTTTATGGCCTCCCTTTTTTTGGGATTCTTTGGCCTCTCTTTTTTTCGTCCGGAGTCTCATCCCGACTTGTGGGGCCATTATCCTTTCCTCACTTGGGACAATGCTCTAATAATGATGATCATCACACTTTTATTTTCTTACAACTCAAGAATTACAACTCGATACTTAGAACAAAATACGACTCTATGTGAATGCCTCCGGTGGTGTACCGGGATATGCAATGACTAATGAGTGACATGTATGAAAGAATTATTAAGGGTGGCTTTGCCACAAATACAATGTCAACTACATGATCATGCAAAGCAATATGACCATGATGGAGTGTGTCATAGTAAACGGAACGGTGGAAAGTTGCATGGCAATATATCTCAGAATGGCTATGGAAATGCCATGATAGGAAGGTATGGTGGCTGTTTTGAGGAAGGTATATGGTGGGTGTATGATACCAGCGAAAGGTGCGCGGTATTAGAGAGGCTAGCAATGGTGGAAGGGTGAGAGTGCGTATGATCCATGGACTCAACATTAGTCATAAAGAACTCATATACTTATTGCAAAAATCTACAAGTTATCAAAGCAAAGTATTACGTGCATGCTCCTAGGGGGATACATTGGTAGGAAAAGACCATCGCTTGTCCCCGACCGCCACTCATAAGGAAGACAATCAATAAATAAATCATGCTCCGACTTCATCATATAACGGTTCACCATACGTGCATGCTGCGGGAATCACAAACTTTAACACAAGTATTTCTCAAATTCACAACTACTCAACTGGCATGACTCTAATATCACCATCTCCATATCTCAAAACAATTATCAAGTATCAAACTTCTCATAGTATTCAACACACTCATAAGAGAATTCTACTAATCTTGAATACCTAGCATATTAGGATTATTTAAGCAAATTACCATGCTATTTAAGCCTCTCAAAATAATCTAAGTGAAGCATGAGAGATCAATAGTTTCTATAAAACAAATCCACCACCATGCTCTAAAAGATATAAGTGAAGTACTAGAGCAAAACTATATAACTCAAAAGATATAAGTGAAGCACATAGAGTATTCTAATAATTTCCAAATCATGTGTGTCTCTCTCAAAAGGTGTGTACAGCAAAGTTGATTGTGGTAAACTAAAAAGCAAAGACTCAAATCATACAAGACGCTCCAAGCAAAACACATATCATGTGGTGAATAAAAATATAGCTCCAAGTAAAGTTACCGATGGAAGTAGACGAAACAGGGGATGACTTCCGGGGCATGCCCAAGCTTTGGATTTTTGGTGTATTTAGATTATCTTGGGGGTGCCATGGGCATTCCCAAGCTTAGGCTCTTGCCACTCCTTGTTCCATAATCCATTAAATCCTTACCCAAAACTTGAAAAGTTCACAACACAAAACTTAAAGTAGAAAATCTCGTGAGCTCCGTTAGCGGAAGAAAACAAAAGACCACTTCAAGGTACTGTAATGAACTAATTCTTTATTTATATTGGTGTTAAACCTACTGTATTCCAACATCTCTATGGTTTATAAACTATTTTACTAGCCATAGATTCATCAAAATAAGCAAACAACACACGAAAAACAGAATATGTCAAAAACGGAACATTCTGTAGTAATCTGTAGCTAGCGCAAGATCTGGAACCCCAAAAATTCTAAAATAAATTTCTGGACGTGAGGAATTTATATATTAATCATATGAAAAAATAATTAACTAAATATCACTTCCCAAATAAAAATGGCAGCAGTTCTCGTGAGCGCTAAAGTTTCTGTTTTTTACAGCAAGATTAACAAGACTTTCCCCAAGTCTTCCCAACGGTTCTACTTGGCACAAACACTAATTAAACACAAAAAAACACAACCAAAACAGAGGCTAGATAAATTATTTATTACTAAACAGTAGAGAAAAGCAAGGAATAAAAATAAAATTGGGTTGCCTCCCAACAAGCGCTATCGTTTAACGCCCCTAGCTAGGCATAAAAAGCAAGGATAGATCTAGGTATTGCCATCTTTGGTAGGCAATCCATAAGTGGCTCTCATAATAGATTAATAAGGTAATTTAATTTTATTTCTGGGGAAGTGTTCCATGCCTTTCCTTAATGGAAATTGGAATCTAATATTTCCTTCCTTCATATCAATAATTGCACCAATCGTTCTAAGGAAAGGTCTACCAAGAATAATAGGACATGAAGGATTGCAATCTATGTCAAGAACGATAAAATCTACGGGCACATAATTCCTATTTGCAACAATAAGAAACATCATTAATTCTTCCCATAGGTTTCTTAATAGTGGAATCTGCAAGGTGCAAGTTTAAAGAGCAATCATCAAAATCACAGAAACCTAACAAATCACACAAAGTCTTTGGAATCATGGAAACACTAGCACCCAAATCACACAAAGCATAGCATTCATGATCTTTAATTTTAATTTTAATAGTTGGTTCCCACTCATCAGGGCCGTCTCCAGGAATTTGGGGGCCCGGGACGAAATGCAAAATGGGGTCATAAATTTTGAAATTTTGTATACTGAAGAACTATCCAGAAAATACCTCGTAGCTATCCAGGAAATACCTCATGTGAAAGCATACAAAAATTATCTCAACCCCACAATATATAGAGAATTTAAACTCAATACTCAATGATCAAAGAAACATATAAAACATGACAAAAAACAAATTGTAATAAGAGATACAAGAGAATACCAAATCAATAGTTTGCTTTATCCATTCCTCCCATATGCCATATTTGTAGACACTCCTCTTTACTATTGTTGCATGCAACCGGTGAAAATATATTTGTTTCTTATTTTTCTGCAATAGAAAATAAAATTGATATAAATATGCATCATTTTGCATTTAATCCATACACGCATACAGTTCTTTTTCAATTCAATATCAGTTAAATGTTCAAATTCACTAATCTTGAAATCAACACGTACATCATGTCAGTTCAAATACATCTTGTATTGTTGTTTGCCTGTCTCAATCAAAGAAATTACTCACTGGTCAGTGGCCGAGGCTGCGAGCAGTGCCGACGTTTCTCAGATTTGGACTCACTGCCAGTTTTGGGCGTGGCTAGGTATGGTCAGCACCCGGTGGTAGCAGCACCACGGCTGCAGCAGCCGTGTAGAGGATGGGGAGCACTGTCGGAAACCATGCGATTGGCACTAGCGCGGAGCAGATACTAGGCGGGGCTAGACAGAGGGTGAGCGGCCGCTGGCGTCGGTAACTCGGTATGCAACAGACCAGCAGTTGTCGAATTCGTCACAGGCGAGTATGCAAGATGGCCAGAGGCGGCGCAATATGCGTGGTCAGAGGACTGGGAAGGGTCACAGCGCTAGGGTTCAGGCTGTAACAGGCGGTTCAACTCCGTTTTTTTCTCCAGTCGGGGGCCCCAAGATTTGGGGGCCCTGTGCGGTCGGCCACTTTGGCCTCCCTCATCGACGGGCATGCCACTCATCATAAAGTTTTCTAGGGATAGAAACTTCCAACTCAAGTTTTTCTTCATAAGATTGCATCAAAGCATCAACGATATGTTTGGTAAAAGCTATATTTTGACTATAAGCATGAGGAGAATTTAGCACGGATTGCAACAAGGAAATACAATCTATCAAAGAGAAGTTATCATAATTAAATTCCTTGAAATCCAAAATAGTAGGTTCATTAACATCTAGAGTTTTGATCTCTTCAATCCCACTTTTATCAAATTTAGCATCAAGATCTAAAAACTCCGAATTTTTGGAACGCCTTCTAGGTAAAGGTGGATCATATTCAGTCCCATCATTATCAAGATTCATATTGCAAAACAAAGATTTAATAGGGGACACATCAATAACTTTTAGATCTTCATCTTTATTATCATGGAAACTAGAAGAACACGCTCTTATAAAGGAATCTTTCTTAGCACGCATCCTAGCGGTTCTTTCTTTGCACTCATCAATGGAAATTCTCATGGCTTTGAGAGACTCATTGATATCATGCTTAGGAGGAATAGATCTAAGTTTCAAAGAATCAACATCAAGAGAAATTCTATCAACGTTCCTAGCCAACTCATCAATCTTAAGCAATTTCTCTTCAATCAAAGCATTGAAATTCTTTTGCGAAGTAATAAATTCTTTAATATTGGATTCAAAATCAGAGGGTATCTTATTATAATTTCCATAAGAATTGTTGTAGGAATTACCATAATTATTAGAGGAATTACTAGGATAAGGCCTAGGATTAATGTTTCCTCTATACGCGTTGTTACCAAAATTATTCCTACCAACAAAATTCACATCCAAAGATTCATTATTATTCTCAATCAAAGTAGACAAAGGCATATAATTAGGATCAGAAGAAACACTCTTATTAGCAAATAATTTCATAAGCTCATCCATCTTTCAACTCAAAACATTAATTTCTTCTATCGCATGCACTTTTTATTAGTAGATCTTTCAGTGTGCCATTAAGAATAATTAACCATAATATTATCTAGGAGTTTAGTAGCTTCTCCTAAAGTGATTTCCATAAAAGTGCCTCCCGTGGCCGAATCTAAAAGATTTCTAGAAGCAAAATTCAATCCGGCATAAAAATTTTGTATAATCATCCACAAATTCAAACCATGTGTTAGGCAATTACGTATCATTAATTTCATCCTCTCCCAGGCTTGTGCAACATGTTCATGATCAAGTTGCTTAAAATTCATAATATCGTTTCTAAGAGAGATAATCTTAGCGGGAGGAAAATACTTAGAGATAAAATCATCTTTGCACTTATTCCAAGAATCAATACTATTTTTAGGCAAAGACGAAAACCAAGCTTTAGCACGATCTCTAAGCGAAAAAGGAAATAGCTTTAATTTAACAATATTATTGTCAACATCTTTATTCTTTTGCATATCACACAAATCAACGAAGCTATTTAGATGGGTAGCGGCCTCTTCACCAGGAAGGCCGGAAAACGAATCTTTCATGACAAGATTCAGCAAGGCAGCATTAATTTCACAAGATTCAGCATCGGTAAGAGGAGAAATCGGAGTGCTAATAAAATCATTGTTGTTGGTATTGGTAAAGTCACACAATTTAGTGTTATCTTGAGCCATCATGACAAACAAGCAATCTAACACACAAGCAAACGAGGAACGGGCAGAAAGAGGCAAATAGAGAAAGAGAGGGAGGATAGAGAGAGAGGGGGTGAATAAAACAGAAAGGGTGAAGTGGGGGAGAGGAAAACGAGAGGCAAATGGCAAATAATGTAATGCGGGAGATAAGGGTTTGTGATGGGTACTTGGTATGTTGACTTTTGCGTAGACCTCCCCGGCAACGGCGCCAGAAATGGCTTGTTGTCAGGAGTCAAATCTTGACTTGACCTTGCGTAAGCCTCCCCGGCAACGGCGCCAGAAATCCTTCTTGCTACCTCCTGAGCACTTGCGTTGGTTTTTCCTTGAAGAGGAAAGGGTGGTGCAGCAAAGTAGCGTAAGTATTTCCCTCAGTTTTTTAGAACCAAGGTATCAATCCAATAGGAGGCTACGCACCAGTCCCTCGCACCTACACAAAACAAATAAATCCTCACAACCAACGCAATAAGGGGTTGTAAATCCCTACACGGTCACTTACGAGAGTGAGATCTGATAGATATCATAAGATAATATTTTTGTTATTTTTATGATAAAGATGCAAAGTAAAATAAAAGGCAATGAAAATAACTAAGTATTGGAAGATTAATATGATGAAGATAGACCCGGGGGCCATAGGTTTCACTAGTGGCTTCTCTCAAGAGCATAAGTATTTTACGGTGGGTGAACAAATTACTGTTGAGCAATTGATAGAATTGAGCATAGTTATGAGAATATCTAGGTATGATCCTGTATATAGGCATCACGTCCGAGACAAGTAGACCGACTCCTGCCTGCATCTACTACTATTACTCCACACATCGACCGCTATCCAGCATGCATCTAGAGTATTAAGTTCAAGAGAACACAGTAACGCTTTAAGCAAGATGACATGATGTAGAGGGATAAACTCATGCAATATGATGAAAACCCCATCTTGTTATCCTCGATGGAAAGAATAAAATACGTGCCTTACTGCCCCTACTATCACTGGGAAAGGACATCGCAAGATTGAACCCAAACCTAAGCTCTTCTCCCATTGCAAGAAAGATCAATCTAGTAGGCCAAACCAAACTGATAATTCAAAGAGACTTGCAAAGATAACCAATCATACATAAAAGAATTCAGAGAAGATTCAAATATTGTTCATAGATAAACTTGATCATAAACCCACAATTCATCGATCTCAACAAACACACCGCAAAAGAAGATTACATCAAATAGATCTCCACAAGAGAGGGGGAGAACTTTGTATTGAGATCCTAAAAGAGAGAAGAAGCCATCTAGCTAATAACTATGGACCCGAAGGTCTGAGGTAAACTACTCACACTTCATCGGAGAGTCTATGGTGTTGATGTAGAAGCCCTCCATGATCGATGCCCCCTCCGGCGGAGCTCCAGAACAGGCCCCAAGATGGGATCTCATGGGTACAGAAAGTTGCGGCGGTGCAATTAGGGTTTTGGCTCCATATCTGATTGTTTGGGGGTACGTAGGTATATATAGGAGGAAGAAGTACGTCGATGGAGCAACAGGGGGCCCACGAGGGTGGAGGGCACGCCTGGGGGGTAGGCGCGCCCCCTACCTCGTGGCCTCCCTGTTGGTTGCTTGACGTAGGGTCCAAGTCTCCTGGATCTTGTTCGTTCCAAAAATCACGATCCTGAAGGTTTCATTCCGTTTGAACTCCATTTGATATTCCTTTTCTTCGAAACCCTAAAATAGGCAAAAAAACAGCAATTCTGGGTTGGGCCTCCGGTTAACAGGTTAGTCCCAAAAATAATATAAAAGTGGATAATATAGCCCAATAATGTCCAAAACAGAAGATAATATAGTATGGAGCAATCAAAAATTATAGATACGTTGGAGACGTATCAAGGATCGCTGGGTAGGGTTATATTATGCGATGATACTTGGTTAACTTACCATCTACTCTCTTCTACTGCTTCAAGATGGAGGGTGCCAGAAGCGTAGTCTTTGATAGGACTAGCTACCCCCCTCTTATTCCGGCATTCCGCGGTTCAATCCACATATACTACCCATTTCATTGATACCAATGCATATGTAGTGTAGATCCTTGCTCGCGAGTACTTTGGATGAGTAGTCACGGTTGCTTTGCTACTTCTTTTTTCCCCTTTCTCGGTTATTGCAATCATATGATGGAGTCCAGGAGACAGAGGATCCCGAGGATGATTCTACATGGAGTTCGGCTTTGAGGAGTAGTTAGGAGGTCCCAGGCAGGAGGCCTCACCTTTTCGATCGTTGCTACTTTCGTTCTAGCCTTCTTAAGGCAAACTTGTTTAACTTATGTCTGTACTTAGATATTGTTGATTCCGCTGACTCGTTTGTATTAGAGCTGATGTATTCGAGCCCTAGAGGCCCCTGGCTTGTAATATAAAGCTTGTATTATTTTAATTTGTGTCTAGAGTTGTGTTGTGATATCTTCCCGTGAGTCCTTGATCTTGATTGTACACATTTGCGTGTATGATTAGTGTACGATTAAATCAGGGGCATCACATTCAGCCTCTTAGATAACACGCACACATAGAGAGAGGAGTAGAGCTAGCCTTGCCCTTCTTCCTCCTCTAGGCATACAGCTCAAGGAGCAAGCTTGTAGCTACTTGTTGAGATAGTGATCATGCGGAGACCCTGCAGAGCAGGACTAGGGGTGTTATCTCCTAGGAGAGCCCCGAATCTGGGAAAGATGCGTTGGCGTACCTATCTATGCATTATCCCGTTTCCAGGCACCGGCGACGTATTACTCTCCCCCACCATCATAAGCCATCCTTTGGCATATGTCGCACGACACCCCTGACACTCACCCCCACCCCCTCGATCGATACCTCCATCAGAACTCATTCCCACCGATTTTTTATCTCCCTAGAAAACTGGTAAGCATCAAACCAGGGAGAAAAAACCCACGCTTTCCTAATCAAATCCGATTTTTATCTCCCCTAAAAAACGGTAGGCATCAACCCAGGAAGAAAAAACCCACGCTTTCCTAATCAAATCAATATATACTTCCATGTTTCCTTCAAATCAAATCTAATTTGATATATTGATTAGATTAGAAAACAGAACTTGTCTCCATTGATTAGTACAATCAAATCGAACTAATGCAGCATCTCCCACCGATTTTCTTCATGATTGATACGTCTCCGTCGTATCTACTTTTCCAAAAACATTTGCCCTTGTTTTGGACTCTAACTTGCATGATTTGAATGGAACTAACCTGGACTCGTGCCGTGTTCAGTAGAACTGCCATGGTGTTATTTTTGTGAAGAAATAAAAGTTCTCGGAATGACCTGAAAATCAACGGAGAATTATTTTGGAATATATAAAAAATACTGGAAGAAAGATCCACGCCAGGGGGCCCACACACTGTCCACGAGGGTGGGGGGCGCGCCCTACCCCCCTGGGCGCGCCCCCCTGCCTCGTGGGCCCCCTGATGCTCCACCGACCTCAACGTTGACTCCATATATTCACTTTCGGGGAGAAAAAAATCAGGGAGAAGGATTCATCGCGTTTTATGATACGGAGCCGCCGCCAAGCCCTAAACTCTCTCGGGAGGGCTGATCTGGAGTCCGTTCATGTATTCACTATGTGTTAATGCTTTGGTCCGGTACTCTATTAAAAGGAGGCCTTAATATCCCTTAGTTTCCAATAGGACCCCACTGCTACGGGAGGGTAGGACAAAAGATGTCATGCAAGTTCTTTTCCATAAGCACGTATGACTATATTCGGAATACATGCCTACATTACATTGATGAACTGGAGCTAGTTCTGTGTCACCCTAGGTTATGACTATTACATGATCGATCGCATCTGGCATAATTCTCCATCACCGATCCAATGCCGATGAGCTTTTCCATATATTGTTCTTCGCTTATTTACTTTTCCGTTGCTACTGTTACAATCACTACAAAACCCAAAAATATTACTTTTTCTACCGTTACCTTTTGCCACCGTTACCACTACTATCATATTACTTTGCTACTAAACACTTTGCTGCAAATATTAAGTTATCCAGGTGTGGTTGAATTCACAACTCAGCTGCTAATACCTGAGAATATTCTTTAGATCCCCTTGTGTCGAATCAATAAATTTGGGTTGAATACTCTACCCTCAAAAACTGTTGCGATCCCCTATACTTGTGGGTTATCAAGACCATTTTCTAGCGCCGTTGCCGGGGAGCATAGCTCTATTCTTTGAGTCACTTGGGATTTATATCTTCTTATCATTATGAAGAACTTGAAAGATCAAAGAACCAAGATTTTTCCCTCAACTACGAGGGGAGGTAAGGAACTGCCATCTAGCTCTGCACTTGATTCACCTTTTGTTTCGAGTAAGCTTGCGTCACCTACACCTGCTATTCATTCTGATATGTCGCATGTTATTGATGATGCCACTTATGCTATGCATGATACTTATGATGAAACTACTTCTATGCTCGGTACTACTGTGCCACTTGGTGAATTTCTTGATGAACAACTTGCTAGGGCTAGAGAGAATGAAATTATCGAAACTGATAATATTGATGAAAGTGATGATGAAGATTCTCCCCCTAGATATGAATTGCCTGTTGTTCCTGTGGATTATGTTATGGATGAAGAAACTGCTAGAGACTTTCTTGCCTGCAATGATAGAAGTGATCTTAAGAAATTATTAGCTAAGCTAAAAGAAAAAACTCTGAATGCTAGAATGAAATATGACCCTGCTTATGCTACTTCACCTATCTTTATTACTGATAAGGATTATGATTTCTCTGTTGATCCTAAGTTAATTACTTTGGTTGAATCTGGTCCTTTTTATGGCTACGAATCTAAAACTGTTGTGGCACATCTTACTAAATTAAATGATATAGCCACCCTGTTCACTAATGATGAGAAAACTCGCTATTACTATATCCTTAAGTTATTTCCGTTCTCAGTAAAGGGTGATGCTAAAACATGGTTTAATTCTCTTGATCCTGGTTCTGTGCGTAGTCCCTAGGATATGATTTTTTACTTATCTACTAAATATTTCCCCGCTCATAAGAAACAAGTTGCTTTAAGGGAAATATATAATTTTGTGCAAATTGAAGAAGAGAGTCTCCCACAAGCTTGGGGAAGGCTTCTCCAATTACTTAATGCTTTGCCCGATCATCCTCTCAAGAAAAATGAAATACTTGATATCTTTTATAATGTACTAACCGATACTTCCAGAGATTACCTGGATAGTTGTGCTGGCTGTGTTTTCGGGGAAAGAACAGTTGATCAAGTTGAAATTCTATTGAATAATATGTTGACTAATGAAAATAATTGGACACTTCCTGAACCAACTCCTAAGCCAACTCCGAAGAAAAGGGGTATTCTATTTCTCAGTCCTGAAGATATGCAAGAGGCAAAGAAATCTATGAAATAAAAAGGTATAAAAGTTGAAGATGTTAAGAATTTACCTCCTGTTGAAGAAATACATGGTCTTAATTCATCACCTATTGAAGAAACACACGGTCTTGATAACCCGACACACGTAGTAAAGGTAAATTCTCTCTATATATTTGATGAAGGTGATATTCCTCGTAATAAGTCTGCTAGCCAATGCCTATATGAGTTTGATAATTTTATTGTTAAACAAGAAAACTCCAATGCTTACGTTGGTAGAAAATTGAAACATAATGCTTATATGATTGAACACTTGAGTGATTATATGGCTAGTGTTAAAGGTGTACTTAAACTTATTAGTAAACATGCTTCTATGGTTACCACTCAAGTAGAACAAGTACTTAAAGCTCAGAATGATTTGCTCAATGAATTGAATAGTAAAAATAATGACTTTGTTGTTAGAGTTGCAACTAGAGGAGGTAAAGTGACTCAAGAACCTTTGTATCCTGAGGGCCACCCTAAGAGAATTGAGCAAGATTCTCAGAGAATTAATATTGATGTACCTAGTCCTTCTAAAAGGAAGAAAAAGAAAAATGATCGGACTTTGCATGCTTCTAGTGAACCTGTTATTGACACACCTGAGAATCCCAATGATATTTCTATTTCTGATGGTGCAACACAAGCTGGTAATGAACATGAACCTAGTGATAATGTTAATGATGATGTTCATGTTGATGCTCAACCTAGTAATAATAATGATGTAGCAATTGAACCTGTTGTTGATCTTGATAACCCACAATCAAAGAATCAACGTTATGATAAGAGAGACTTTGTTGCTAGGAAGCACGGAAAAGAAAGAGAACCATGGGTCTAGAAACCCATGCCTTTTCCTCCTAAACCATCCAAGAAAAAGGATGATGAGGATTTTGAGCGCTTTGCTAAAATGATTAGACCTATCTTTTTGTGTATGCGTTTGACTGATATGCTTAAAATGAATCCTTATGCTAAATATATGAAGGAAATAGTTACTAATAAGAGAAAGATACCGGAAGCTGAAATTTCCACCATGCTTGCTAATTATACTTTTAAGGGTGGAATACCAAAGAAACTTGGAGATCCAGGAGTACCCACTATACCGTGCTCCATTAAAATAAACTATGTTAAAACTGCTTTATGTGATCTTGGAGCCGGTGTTAGTGTTATGCCTCTCTCTTTATATCGTAGACTTGATTTGAATAAGTTGACACCTACTGAAATATCTTTGCAAATGGCTGATAAATCAACTTCTATACCTGTCGGTATTTGTGAGGATGTGCCTATTGTGGTTGCAAATGTTACTATTTTAACGGACTTTATTATTCTTGATATTCCCGAGGACGATAGTATGTCTATTATTCTTGGAAGACCCTTTTTTGAATATTGCAGGGGATGTTATTGATTGCACCAAAGGGAATGTCACTTTTCATGTTAATGGTAATGAGCATACAGTACACTTTCTGAGGAAACAACCTCAAGTCAACAGTATCAGTTCTATTGGAAAATTTTCAACAATTACTATTGGAGGTTTTGAATTTCCTCTTCCTACTGTCATAAATAAATATGATATTATTACTGTTGGGGATGTGCATATCCCCGTTGAGGTAACCTAGTGTTATGCGAAAATTCTCTGGTTCCATGTTATTCGGAATGAGTTTGTTAACAAGACCTGATCAACCTTGTTAGTGGATTCATTTTGATGAGCATGAGATGGATGGATTTAGAAAACACAACTCTCTGTACCCTCTTTTTACTTTCTGTTATTTATATTAAATAAAGCAAAAATAATATCTTTCTGTTTGTTTCCTGAATTATCAATGCAATAAGAAATACCCCGAAAATAGAAGTTCTCCAAATGCCCTGAAAATTAAATATGATTTTTTCTGGAATATTTGAAGATATCTGGCACTGAGAACTCATCAGGGGGAGCAAGCACCTGGCCACGAGGGTCCAGGGCGCGCCCACCCCCTGGGCGCACCCCCCTGCCTCGTGGGCCCATGGTGGCTCCCCTCCACTTATTCTAGCCACCACACACTCCTTCCTCCCAAAAAAATCACTAACCAGCTCAAGCACGAGTTCTAGCTAATCTTGCTGCCATCTTCGATCTCCTTGCTCAAAGCTCCATTCACACTGCTTTGGGGGATTATTCTTTGGTACGTGACTCCTCCAATGGTCCAATTAGTTTTTGTTCTAGTGCTTTATTTATTGCAAATTTTTGCTGCTTAGGTGACCCTGTTCTTGAGCTTGCATGTCAAATTTATATGGTCAAAAGTAGTTTTAATGCATGATATAGTCTCTAGGCACTTGTGGGAGTAGTTGCTATCAATTTTGTTGAGTTTGGTTCACTTTTATTTTGAAGTTACTAAAAATTTCAGAAATTTTCAGAAAATAATGAAGAGATTTTTTAGGGGCTCATCGAGCCGAAGCTTGAAGGATAAACAGAGTGAATAGAACAAGAAACCAAAGTATAATCTCCCTCGCACCGCGGACGTTCGGCCGTGTGAATGGCCTTGTGATGATTTCTTGAGAGCAGCCGGGATTTATGATGATTTCTATGAATTGGCTGAGAATGCAGTGTAACACCCACGATGCGGCTATATCTCCCACGTGTCGGAGCACGACTTAGAGGCATAACCGCATGGTAGGCATGTCGCAAGAGGGGTAGTCTTTACACATCCCATGTACTGAATAAGAAAGGGATAAAGAGTTGGCTTACAATCGCCACTTCACACAATACATAAATATAGCATTACATCATCCAGAATACAAACAAGGTCCGACTACGGAACCAACATAAAAGAATACAACCCCTAATGCTAGATCCCCGATCGCCCTGACTGGGCTCCACTACTGATCAACTAGAAACGAAACAACACAACGAACAATATCTTCATCGATCTCCCATCTGAGCTGGGTTGCGTCACTTGCACTGGTATCATCGGCACCTGCAACTGTTTGGAAGTATCTATGAGCCACGAGGACTCAGCAATCTCACACCCGCGAGATCAAGACTATTTAAGCTTATGGGTAGGAAAGGGGTAATGAGGTGGAGCTGCAGCAAGCACTAAGCATATATGGTGGCTAACATACGCAAATAAGAGCGAGAAGAGAAGCCATGCACGGTCATGAACTAGAAGTGATCAAGAAGTGATCCTGAAACTACTTACATTCAAGCACAACACAAGAACTGTGTTCACTTCCTGGACTCCGCCGAGAAGAGACCATCACGGCTACACACGCGGTTGATGCATTTTAATTAAGTCAAGTGTCAAGTTCTCTACAACCAGATATTAACAAATTCTCGTCTGCCCATAACCGCAGGCACGGCTTTCCAAAGTTCAAACCCTGCAGGGGTGTCCCAACTTAGCCCATAACAAGCTCTCACGGTCAACGAAGGATATTCCTTCTCCCAGGAAGACCCGATCAGGCTCGGAATCCCGGTTACAAGACATTTCGACAATGGTAAAACAAGACCAGCAAAGCCACCCGATGTGCCGACAAATACCGATAGGAGTCGCACATATCTCGTTCTCAGGGCACACCGGATAGGTCAAGCTATGAGTAAAACCAACCCTCGAGTTGCCCTGAGGTGGCCCCGCAGGCTGCCCGTTTCGGACCAACACTTAGACAAGCACTGGCCTGGGGGGATTAAAATAAAGATGACCCTTGGGTTGGCCGACCCAAGGGAAGGGTAATAGGTTGTTAGGCAAATGTAAAACCAAGGTTGGGCCTTGCTGGAGGAGTTTTATTCAAAGCAAAATCAAGGAACATGACACCGGTATGACGGAAACTATGGCGGCAAGAGTGGAACAAAACACCAGGCATAAGGCCGAGCCTTCCACCCTTTACCAAGTATATAGATGCATTAATTAAATAAGAGATATTGTGATATCCCAACAATATCCATGTTTCAAACATGGAACAAACTTCATCTTCACCTGCAACTAGCAACGCTATAAGAGGGGCTGAGCAAAAGCGATAACATAGCCAAACAACAGTTTGCTAGGAAAGGTGGGTTAGGGGCTTGACATGGCAATATTGGAGGCATAATATAGCAAGTGGTAGGTAGCGCGGCGTAGCAACAGAGCGAGCAACTAGCAAGCAAAGATAGAAGTGATTTCGAGGGTATGGTCATCTTGCCTGAGATCCCGCAAGGAAGAAGAACGAGTCCATGAGAAGACAAACGAACGAAGTTGAACGAATCCTCACAAACACGACGTTATCGGAACTAACCCGAAGAAGGAACACCGGAAAGAAGCAAACAACATAGTAACCAACCATCACATAAACATGGCATGATGCACAACCAAGTATAATGCATGTCCGGTTTAAAGAGGCATGGCATGGCAAAGTGCACAAGCAAAACTACAAGTTTAGTGGAGTTCAATATGCAACGAGTTGCATATTAACAAAACACCACATGACTTATTTAGTTCTCTCCCGCTTATGTACTCAACAATATTAAATGTTGGTTAGCATGGCAAGAGGTGAAGCATGACAAAACTACCTATCTAGACAAGTTTAAATGAGGCCGGAACAACAAACAACAAAACCGGAAACTCCCCATGTGCATATTATGGATTTGGTACTGTTCTGCCCTAAACCATATTTTAGAGTTGTTAAACATACAAGATGAATGCACCATGTTAAACTAGGCATTTTTCTACCCCATTTACATATAAAGTTTATTTAAAATGGAGCTACGGTTATTAAGTTATGAATTAAAACATTTTAGCAAGTTATTAAGCAAATTTAAACAAACAACATTTTTAACATAGATGAAAGTGGCAAAATATTAATCTGCACAAAATTCTAAGCATTTTTCATATTTAAATCATTTTAATCCGAAGCACGGTTTGAGAGTTATTATATGCATGAACAACAGGGGGTTTTCTTCAAAACTGCTCTCTCTGGAAAATAGGAAAAACGTTCTATGAAAAAAACATGAAACAGGCCGAATGCTGCACACTGTGGAAGCCCAGCAGCAGATCTGGCCCGAAGCGGATGAGTGTGTGTGAGCAAAAAAGAAAAGGAAGCAGTGCAGAAAATAGGGAGATCGTGGGATTCGAACCCCAGACCCATCGGGTCGATAGCGGCTGCGCTAGCCACTGGGCCAGCTATGTATTCGTGTTGAAAAGGAGATCGACAGGTAACAAAGCATATGTGCATCGCGACCAGGGCCAAAACTGAAGTGTGCGCACGGGGACTCGCCGGCGACGGGAGCTAGCAGCAACCGCTGCTGTGGTTGCAGAGGACCGGCGGGGGTGCGGAAACATGCCAGGGTGCGTGTGGTAGAGTAATGACGTGAGGGTGTGGGTGTGCAAGGGGCCGAACAGAGGAGCTCGACGAGCTCAAGATTGCCTTGGTCATGGCGGCGACCAGGCGAAGCAGGGCAATGGGCTCGCGATCGAGCGCGAGAGTGCGCGTGCGCGTGCGGGAGGAGAGGGTGTACGACTGCTTGGCTGCAGGTGTTGTGAGTGTGTGAGCGGTGACTAGAGCAGGGGCATGAGCACAAGCTTGAACTCGAGATCGTCCATGGCGGACGAACTCGGGGCGAAAGGATCGGCGACTACGAGGCGGAAAACTACAGGGAAAGAAGTTGGGAGGCGTGGATCGTCACCATGGGGCTGTTTGCATCAAAGATGTCGTCGGGGAAGCAACGGAGACGACGTAGCGAGGCGTAGACCGGCGTTGTCTGTGAAGAAGAGGTAGCAGAGGAAGAAGATGATGACGCGGCGTAGTGGAGGCGACTTAGGGCGGGGAAGACGTCTGAATGGAAGTAGTCGACGTCGAGGAAGAAGTTTGACATGCCGGAGATGACCGCGGTGGCCTCCGTCCATGCAGGCAATGTTGAAGCTCTCGGTGGTGCTCTTTGTTCTCCGTCTCTTGAGGAAGAAGGAGAAACAGGGGAAGGGAAAAGGGTGGCGGCAGCGAGAGGGAAACCCTAGGGGATGGGTGCGGACGTGGAAGGGGGTTAAATAGGGGCTTGGGCACGACCAGGTCACCACCGTGGCCATGTGTGATGCCCTGGTGCAAAGTTACTATGAGCGAGAGGGGGAGCGTGAGGTGGAAGAAAAGGACGGCAACGGGAGGCTGGCAGGTGGGGTTGCGAGGGTGCAACACTGGAAATTATCGGGGAGGCGCTAAGGTGGGTTGCGGGTTTGCTGGGAGCAACTGGGCCAAGTGTGATGCGGCTGGGAGAGCCCTTTCCCTTTATTTCTCCTTCTGAAAATTTAAATATCCAGGTTTAGAAAAGGAAAAGGCCAGGGTGTTTGGCAGGGAAGTAGGATGATATAAAAATATATATGAGATCCTGGGCTTAAGACCTATTTGAATAAAATGGTTTGGACATTTTTAGAGATATAAAAATAATTCAAGTTTGAATTAAATTCAAACTTGAGCCATTTTTAACCCAACCAAAACATTTTCAAATAAGCTTAAAATTGTCAGAGAGGATGTAGGCATGGTGAACTAGCATTAGGAAAAGAGTGAACATTAATGGGGACAGGGAAGAACTTACTTGCATAAAGAAATAAAAAGAATAGGAAGAAGAAGATGATGGTGCATGGCTAGGTTTGAGAGAGATAGCAAAGGGGTTTAAGAACAGCACCATACATAGAGCAAGTAAAACAACAAGGTGAATCTCACAATGCACATGATGAGCATCATGAAATGCAAAATGACAAGGGCACAAATGCAATATGACAATGATGGGCATGACAATGCAATATAACCGAATGATGAACATGATACAAGAAGCAAAATATGACAATGGCACTCATCAATCATGGAAACAAATAGTTGAAACACGCAACGGCAACGAGATAAATGGAAGGCATCTGGAGTGTCGGTCTCGGGGCGCTACAACTCTCCTCCACTAACAAGAGATCTCAACCCGAGATCTAAGGATGGCACCGAGGAGAAACGGAAGAGGAAGGGGTAAAAAAAGTTGCTACTTTGACAAACGAGTGAAACCACGAACCTTGAGAGGTTGAAAAAATTGAAAGAAAGAATACAATGAAGATGAACAAGATTGCAAACACTCCGTTAGATAAGAGAAACATGGGACACGACGAGAACCAAGAAGTTGAGTGACAGATAGATATTGAAACCACTCCGGTTAAAACAAGATACCGAGGGAATACGATTTATATAATATGGGCAGCACTCCGACTGTAAATGGAAGGAATTGAACATGAACTTGACAAGATAAGAGTATACTTGATGAAAATAACAAACACACTGCCTCCAGAACTATTTAAAGAATGGCCCCCAATGGGTAAGAAAGATTTCATACAGCACTCCGGTTGAGAAGGGAGGTAAAACTTGACAAAATGGGAAGAACTTGAATGACGGACACGACACTCCGGTTAAAAGGATAAGCCAAGGAAAAAACATGATCTTTGACAAAATGGGATGATGGGTCGAAGAGTGCAACATTTCCGGAACGAACGAATAGAAGCTAGATCATCGGAAAGAAAAGAATTGAGAAGAAAATGACAACTTCTGCACAAATGAGCTTGGAAAACACCCTTCCAAGAAGGTTATAACGGAGTTGTTGGAAAACCACCAACGAAATGAAAAAGCTTGTAGTGGGCTTATGGAAAACATCCCAAAATTATGAGGTGAAATTCTGCCACTAACGAAAACAATAGATTGAATTGACATCAACAAGGTGACGAGAAAACTTATTCACCGGGAGGATAAATGAAGAACTTGGGTCATTTATGAGCACCATAAATAGCACAATCCTTAGGGAAAGCTTTAGGTGAGAAATGACACAAGATAAATCCAACGAATAGGTTAATGGATTGGAAAGGATCTCCTGAACGAAAAGAAAATGAAGGGTTTACATATCTCATCCGTGACAACTTGTGACTCATGAAACACGAAGGGAAATTGTCAAGAATGACATAACACCACCTCAAAAGATAAGGTAGAAAGAATTGCACTACAGAATGCAAGATGAAGAATTCTTGAACTCCTCGAAACAAAACATGTGTCAGGCACCATGTTTATTTGAGAGTATAGCTTGGTGGATCTTAACTTCGAGAGAAATCTTGAAGAACAATTGAAGAATGGAAAGAATCCTTGACGAACCACCATGTAGAGCCTCCATGAAGAACTCCGGTAAACAAAAGGATGATATAAATAAAGAGAAGTTGAAAACACAAAGTGAAGCCTTGTGATGATTTAGATGGATCTTCGCGATGATATAATTGAGAGAGCTTGGAACTTCGGGAAAAGAAAATATGAAACAATTGAAACCGATAATTTGATGAGCCTTCGGAATAAGGAATTAATCACTTGGATGAGACAAGAATAAGAATTACATTATGCTTATCCTTCATCAGTTAAATTGATAACAAGCAACGGATTTGGCATACTACTCATTCTCATTGGAAATGATAAAGGAGAGATATAGCGTAAACTTGGGAAGGTCTTCAACGAACCACCGGTAGTATTGAAACAACGAATAAATTGATGTGATAACGTATGAAGTGAGATCTTGATGGAACCACCATAAGGATTGAAAGCGAACAAAGAAAAGATAGCGAAACACCAAGAAGAATTAGAAAATGAACAGAGATACTTGAGAGAATTTAGATACATGAGAACGAAGAGATCATGATATGATTAGAGAAAACTTGAATGATGCCCCGGAAGAATTCAAGAACGAGAGGTGAAAGCTGAGAATGAATAAACCCAAAATGATGGCCTTCGTAGGACTAAAATGGAAAGACCTCATGAACTGCTTCAGGTGGGTGAAAAGAATTCTCACAATCAAAAACAATTATGAGAGGATGGCGTCAAGCTAGAATCATGAATCTTCAAGAGAATGGACAAGATTGAGAGAAAAATCTTCTTCGGGCTTCAAATCTGAGAATGACGACGAGAAACAGCGCCATGAATTGTTGATGTACTCCGGAATGGAAATTAGAAAGGTTGAACCAATGATGAAAAGAATGTGAAAGATCTTGGAGAAGGCATTTGACTGATGGCACATCATTCTTATGTCAAACTTTGAAATGAATTTGAGGATAACTCCGGAAAATTAGAAGAGTCAGGTAAGATCCTGGGAAAAGACCTGTGGGTTAGGTCCCACTCAAAAGATACACCGTTGAATGATTTGAAAGAGAGGTTGCACCGGCTGAATTAAATGGCTCAAAAGAGATAACATCCTCGAAAGAGCTTGAACAAATGCAGAGTGGAAACATGAATCTTCGAGATATCTTCAGCACTCCGGAACAACTGAATAGCAAGTGGGGAATGATTATGAGGTGCACCGGCTTGGGAAAACATTTGAAACGAGGAAAGGGATTTTCAATACCAAAAGCTTGAATTGAATCCACCGGAGAAGAAAGAGAACGAATAATGATGAACTTGAGGCTCCGTTAGTGTCTTCATGAGAACCACCGGATAAGAACATTAACGGAAAATAATGGAGAGACTTCACATCCATAAATTAAATACTTGATTAAGAAATCCGAGTCCTTGAAGAAACAAGGGTGCGAGGGCGGGAAAAACAAAGGTAACTTGGGACGGATGACACAAATAACGTTGAGAAGATTTTGAGTTGATCTTACAGATGGGAAAAATGATAGGATCATCTCGAAAAGAAGGACGCCGGTTGGAAATATAATTGGGATGATAACCTCAATAATCATGAGGGATTAGTATTCACATAGAAGTGTGAGAACACCACTTAGGAAAGGTATGGAATCAACACTTGACATTGAAGCAACTCGAATACCACAACTGAAAACAAAACAAAGGATTGTCTTGCAAAATAAGGTGGAAACAAACATATGATAGATCCCATATCGTATCATGTGTCTGTTGAAAATATATTCTAGGAGCTACTTGCATTCCCACTTATAAACTCCCGAAACTTTCTGATTATGCAATCAGGTGTTGGGGATACAGGGGAAGCATAATATCTCACCCAAAACTAGCAAATCTTACATCCAGTTGTATCCATCCTTCAACACATAACCAAGAAACCTTCGAAAATCATGTACCTCAACCTTCGAAAAGCATCCGTTATACGAGTTATGGCAATACTCCTGAACTCCCGCCCCAGTACTGGGTGGCGTCGAGGTTATCTCACCAACAACTGCATAAAAGAGATTTTCGATGTCGGCGAACTCAGGTATTCCAGAACTGCAACAATAAAATTGTGACGACAACACCTCGGAGCTCAACTCCCCGGGACACTGCCACAACCCCTAAATGTCAGGAGGCACCAAGAACAATGTTCTCGTCACAAAACCATCTAAACGATTCCAAGATACCCACGTGATCCTAAAAAAAATCGTGAAATTTGAGAAGAGAAGAGTCAAAACTCTACGTCAAGAGGCCTCACCAGAGAGACGAAGGGACTGAGGAGTAAAAAGAATCCTACTCTCTGATATATATAATCCTAAGACTCAAAACATTTTGTTCTAGACTCAACAACGTCAGCGATTCGATCAAGCAGGGAGCTCCTAAGTCGGGGAAGGCTCTGATTACCAACTTGTAACACCCATGATGTGGCTATATCTCCCATGTGTCGGAGCACGACTTAGAGGCATAACTGCATGGTAGGCATGTCGCGAGAGGTGTAGTCTTTACACATCCCATGTACTGAATAAGAAAGGGATAAAGAGTTGGCTTACAATCGCCACTTCACACAATACATAAATATAGCATTACATCATCCAGAATACAAACAAGGTCTGACTACGGAACCAACATAAAAGAAGACAACCCCTAATGCTAGATCCCCGATCGCCCCGACTGGGCTCCACTACTGATCAACTGGAAACGAAACAACACAACGAACAAGATCTTCATCGAGCTCCCATCTGAGCTGGATTGCGTCACTTGCACTGGTATCATCGGCACCTGCAACTGTTTGGAAGTATCTGTGAGCCACGAGGACTCAGCAATCTCACACCCGCGAGATCAAGACTATTTAAACTTATGGGTAGGAAAGGGGTAATGAGGTGGAGCTGCAGCAAGCACTAAGCATATATGGTGGCTAACATACGCAAATAAGAGCGAGAAGAGAAGCCATGCACGGTCGTGAACTAGAAGTGATCAAGAAGTGATCCTGAAACTACTTACGTTCAAGCACAACACAAGAACCGTGTTCACTTCCCGGACTCCGCCGAGAAGAGACCATCACGGCTACACACGCGGTTGATGCATTTTAATTAAGTCAAGTGTCAAGTTCTCTACAACCGGATATTAACAAATTCCCGTCTGCCCATAACCGTGAGCACGGCTTTTGAAAATTCAAACCCTGCAGGGGTGTCCCAACTTAGCCCTTCACAAGCTCTCACGGTCAACGAAGGATATTCCTTCTCCCAGGAACACCCGGTCAGGCTCGGAATCCCGGTTACAAGACATTTCGACAATGGTAAAACAAGACCAGCAAAGCCACCTGATGTGCCGACAAATCTCGATAGGAGTCGCACGTATCTCATTCTCAGGGCACACCGGATAGGTCAAGCTACGATTAAAACCAACCCTCGAGTTGCCCCGAGGTGGCCCCGCAGGCTACCCGTTTCGGACCAATACTTAGACAAGCACTGGCCCGGGGGGGTTAAAATAAAGATGACCTTGGGTTGGCCGACCCAAGGGAAGGGTAATAGGTTGTTAGGCAAATGTAAAACCAAGGTTGGGCCTTGCTGGAGGAGTTTTATTCAAAGCGAAATATCAAGGGGTTCCCATTATAACCCAACCGCGTAAGGAACGCAAAATCAATGAACATGACACCGGTATGACGGAAACTATGGCGACAAGAGTGGAACAAAACACCGGGCATAAGGCCGAGCCTTCCACCCTTTACCAAGTATATAGATGCATTAATTAAATAAGAGATATTGTGATATCCCAACAATATCCATGTTCCAAACATGGAACAAACTTCATCTTCACCTGCAACTAGCAACGCTATAAGAGGGGCTGAGCAAAAGCGATAACATAGCCAAACAACAGTTTGCTAGGAAAGGTGGGTTAGGGGCTTGACATGGCAATATGGGAGGTATGATATAGCAAGTGATAGGGAGCGCGGCGTAGCAATAGAGCGAGCAACTAGCAAGTAAAGATAGAAGTGATTTCGAGGGTATGGTCATCTTGTCTGAGATCCCACAATGAAAAAGAACGAGTCCATGAAGAAGACAAACGGACGAAGTTGAATGAATCCTCACAAACACGACATTATCGGAACTAACCCAAAGAAGCAACACCGGAAAGAAGCAAACAACATAGTAAACAACCATCACATAAACATGGCATGATGCACAACCAAGTATGATGCATGTCCGGTTTAAAGAGGCATGGCATGGCAAAGTGCACAAGCAAAACTACAAGTTTAGTGGAGCTCAATATGCAACAAGTTGCATATTGACAAAACATCACATGACTTATTTAGTTCTCTCCCACTTATGTAATCAACAATATTAAATGTTGGTTAGCATGGCAAGAGATGAATCATGACAAAACTACCTATTTAGGCAAGTTTAAATGAGGCCGGAACAACAAACAACAAAACCGGAAAATCCCCATGTGCATATTATGGATTTGGTACTGTTCTGCCCTAAACCATATTTTAGAGTTGTTAAACATACAAGATGAATGCACCATGTTAAACTAGGCATCACCCCATTTACATATAAAGTTTATTTAAAATGGAGCTACGGTTATTAAGTTATGAATTAAAACAGTTTAGCAAGTTATTAAGAAAATTTAAACAAACAACATTTTAAACGTTTTTAACATAGATGAAAGTGGCAAAATATTAATCTGCACAAAATTCTAAGCATTTTTCATATTTAAATCATTTTAATCCGAAGCACGGTTTGAGAGTTATTATATGCATGAACAACAGGGGGTTTTCTTCAAAACTGCTCTCTCTGGAAAATAGGAAAAACGTTCTATGAAAAAAACATGAAACAGGCCGAATGCTGCACACTGTGGAAGCCCAGCAGCAGATCTGGCCCGAAGCGGATGAGTGTGTGTGAGCAAAAAAGAAAAGGAAGCAGTGCAGAAAATAGGGAGATCGTGGGATTCGAACCCCAGACCCATCGGGTCGATAGCGGCTGCGCTAGCCACTGGGCCAGCTATGTATTCGTGTTGAAAAGGAGATCGACAGGTAACAAAGCATATGTGCATCGCGACCAGGGCCAAAACTGAAGTGTGTGCACGGGGACTCGCCGGCGACGGGAGCTAGCAGCAACCGCTGCTGTGGTTGCAGAGGACCGGCGGGGGTGCGGAAACATGCCAGGGTGCGTGTGGTAGAGTAACGACGCGAGGGTGTGGGTGTGCAAGGGGCCGAACAGAGGAGCTCGACGAGCTCAAGATTGCCTTGGTCATAGCGGCGGCCAGGCGAAGCAGGGCAATGGGCTCGCGATCGAGCATGAGAGTGCGCGTGTGGGAGGAGAGGGTGTACGACTGCTTGGCTCCAGGTGTTGTGAGTGTGTGAGCGGTGACTAGAGCAGGGGCACGAGCTCAAGCTCGAACTCGAGATCGTCCATGGCGGACAAACTCGGGGCGAAAGGATCGGCGACTACGAGGCGAAAAACTATAGGGAAAGAAGTTGGGAGGTGTGGATCTTCACCATGGGGCTGTTGGCGGGGAAGCAACGGAGACGACGTAGCGAGGCGTAGACCGGCGTTGTCTGTGAAGAAGAGGTAGCAGAGGAAGAAGATGATGACGCGGCGTAGTGGAGGCGAGCTAGGGCGGGGAAGACGTCTGAATGGAAGTAGCCGACGTCGAGGAAGAAGTTGGACATACCGGAGATGACTGTGGTGGCCTCCGTCCACGTAGGCAATGGCGAAGCTCTCGGTGGTGCTCTTTGTTCTCCGTCTCTTGAGGAAGAAGGAGAAACAGGGGAAGGGAAAAGGGTGGCGGCGGCGAGAGGGAAACCCTAGGGGATGGGTGCGGACGTGGAAGGGGGTTAAATAGGGGCTTGGGCACGACCAGGTCGCCATCGTGGCCATGTGTGATGCCCTGGTGCAAAGTTACTGTGAGCGAGAGGGGGAGCGTGAGGTGGAAGAAAAGGATGGCAACGGTAGGCTGGCAGGTGGGGTTGCGAGGGTGCAATGCTGGAAATTACCGGGGAGGCGCTAAGGTGGGCTGCGGGTTTGCTGGGAGCAACTAGGCCAAGTGTGATGCGGCTGGGAGAGCCCTTTCCCTTTATTTTTCCTTCTGAAAATTTAAATATCCAGGTTTAGAAAAGGAAAAGGCCATGGTGTTTGGTAGGGAACTAGGATGATATAAAAATATATATGAGATCTTGGGCTTAAGACCTATTTGAATAAAATGGTTTGGGCATTTTTAGAGATATAAAAATAATTCAAGTTTGAATTAAATTCAAACTTGAGCCATTTTTTAACCCAACCAAAACATTTTCAAATAAGCTGAAAATTGACAGAGAGGATGTAGGCATGGTGAACTAGCATTAGGAAAAGAGTGAACATTAATGGGGGCAGGGAAGAACTCACTTGCATACAGAATTAAAAGAATAGGAAGAAGAAGATGATGGTGCATGGCTAGGTTTGAGAGAGATAGCAAAGGGGTTTAAGAACAACACCATACATAGAGCAAGTAAAACAACAAGGTGAATCTCACAATGCACATGATGAGCATGATGAAATGCAAAATGACAAGGGCACAAATGCAATATGACAATGATGGGCATGACAATGCAATATAACCGAATGATGAACATGATACAAGAAGCAAAATATGACAATGGCACTCATCAATCATGGCAACAAATAGTTGAAACACGCAACGGCAACGAGATAAATGGAAGGCATCTGGAGTGTCGGTCTCGGGGCGTTACATGCAGGCCTCACCACCTTCATCCACGACCAACGCGAACAATATTTCTTACTCACCAATATATTTGTGCAAAACTTTCATTTCCATGCTAGGAGCTCACCACCTACGGTGGAATTTTATTTATATGATGAGCATAAGGAGATGTCACTTTGTGATTTTTGTCGGGTTTGTTTGATCCCTTTTGAGGGCAGTGTAGAGGAACCACATCGTGATGATGTGGAAGGGTTTATTGATACAATTGTTGTACGGGAAACGAGAAAAGTTTTTGATGCAAGAATTACTAGCATACATTTTCCTGTTTTACGTTACTTCGCAATATTTTCTAGTAGATGCTTAAGTGGTCGCGGAAACTGCGGCAACCTTAGTGCCCCTGATATTGTTATTTTGTGCCATGCCTTGTTCCGTGATGACACATTTAGTATAAGCGCTATTTTTGCAAAGCGGTTAAATCTTAACCGTACTAAGGGCCCCGTCCTTGGAGGCATCTTCGCCTCGCGCCTCGCTGCACACTTTAACATACCTATTAGGTATTATGAGAAGGAAGAGAAGTTGTTCCCTCCTGTTTTTCTAGACTATAAGAGTATGGTAGCACATGATTTTATCGTTAAGAATAAGAAAAAGATGCTTAAGTACAAGCTGATATTTGATAAAAATCACCCTGAGACTATTACTTTCCCTGCTCCTTCCTTGTTTGACTTATCTGCAGGCAAGTACCTTGTTCCGCCGGAGACCATTCATGCCTACCGAAACCCCGCACCAGCTACAGAGCCAGAGCCGGAACCACAATTTGATCCTCACCACAGTCTGTTTATCAGTGGAATCCGGAAGAGATCGCCAACCAGTGACACCAGGGGGATTCTTCTCAGTACGACCCCAACTACAACTTTGGATATCTGCTAGGCCAGTCGTGGCCATAGACCAACTTAGGCCAAAAGCCTAAGCTTGGGGGAGTACGTATTTCTCACCAACATTACATTTATGTTCACACACTCATGCTAATTGCCGGTGCTCATACTTTTTCACTGTATCATCCATGCTAGTTTATTTTCTCTTTTTATGCTTTCTTCTTGTGTGTTTGATAAACCTTAAGAAAAACCAAAAAAATTAGTTGTAGCTTTTAGCTAGTTTACTTTCTTGCTTGTAGTAGTAATTAAAAGAAAACCCAAAAAGATCTCATGTTCTTCTTTTGCTTGTTGGGAGCTTTCTCATGTAAATAGTTTTACTTCTTTTCTTTTCTTTGGGGGTCGAGAGGAGAAAACCATGATTAAAATGATTGAGTGGCTCTCATATGCATTATTGTTGATCTAACAAAGATCCCATATTACCTTGTCTTCTCTCTTGAATTGAATGCTTGCAGATTCCAGCTTAGTCCAATGCACGTGCACTATTATTATTATTATTATCCACACTATTCGGTCGTGCAAGTGAAAGACAATAATGATGATCATATGATGAACTTATTGAGATGAGAAAAGCTGGTATGAACTCGACCTCTCTTGTTTTTGTAAATATGATTAGTTCATCGTTCCTGATTCAACCTATTATGAAAGAAACATGTTTGCAATGACAATTAGAGATTATAGTTGCTTATGCCATGCCTTATAATGGTTTACCTTGCGTGCCAACATGCTATTAAAATGGTTGTGATGTGGTATGATAGGATGGTATCCTATTTTGAATGATTCAAGTGGCTTGACTTGGCACATGTTCACGCATGTAGTTGAAACAAAATCAACATAGCCTCTACAATATTTATGTTCATGGTGCATTATATCCTACTCATGCTCGCATTCGATTTTGATTAATTTTAATGCATGTTCATGACTGTTGTCGCTCTCTAGCTGGTCGATTCCCAGTCTTTTTCTAGCCTTCACTTGTACTAAGCGGGAATATTGCTTGTGCATCCAATTCCATAAACCCCAAAGTTGTTCCATATGAGTCCACCATATCTACCTATATACGGTATCTACCTGCCGTTCCAAGTAAATTTGTATGTGCCAAACTCTAAACCTTCAAATAAACATTCTGTTTTGTATGCTCGAATAGCTCATGTATCAACTATGGTTGTCTGTATCTTCCATGCTAGGCGGGTTATTCTCAAGAGGAGTGGACTCCGCTCCTCACTCACGAGAACATGGCTGGTCACCGGGATGCCCAGTCCCATGCTTTATGCAAATCAAATCAAAATAACTGCAAACAAAACTCCCCCAGGATTGTTGTTAGTTGGAGGCACTCGTTGTTTTGAGCAAGGCATGGATTGATGCTTGTTGGTGGAGGGCGAGTATAAACTTTACCATTCTGTTTGGGAATCTCCTATAATGTGTGTAGCATGGAAGATATCGAGATCTCTCGGTTGTTATGTTGACAATGAAAGTATATCGCTCAAAATATTATTCATATCTATTTCAAAACCGAGCTCTGGCACCTCTACAAATCCCTACTTCCCTCTGCGAAGGGCCTATCCATTTACTTTTATGTTGAGTCATCATCCTCTTATTAAAAAGCACCAGTTGGAGAGCACCGCTGTCATTTGCATCCATTACTGTTAGTTTACATTGAGTATGACTTGACTGGATCTCTTTTACCATGAATTACAATGTCTAGTCAGTCCTTGATCTTTAAAGGTGCTCTGCATTTATGTTTTGTGGTCTCAGAAAGGGCTAGCGAGATACCATCTTGTCATATCATATTATGATTGTTTTGAGAAAGTGTTGTCATCCGAGATTTATTATTATTGCTCGCTAGTTAATTATGTCATTGATATGAGTAAACATGGGACCTAAGTGTTATTGTGAATATGATTAGTTCATAATCGTTGCTGCAAACTTGAATGCCGGCTTTACATATTTACAACAACAAGAGCAAACAGAGTTTGTAGAAGTTTTTCTTTATCACTTTCAGCTTATCAACTGAATTGCTTGAGGACAAGCAAAGGTTTAAGCTTGGGGAGTTGATACGTCTCCGTCGTGTCTACTTTTCCAAACACTTTTTCCCTTATTTTGAACTCTAACTTGCATGCTTTGAATGGAACTAACCTGGACTGACGCTGTTTTCAGCAGAATTGCCATGGTGTTGTTTTTGTGCAGAAATAAAAGTTCTTGGAATGACCTGAAAATCAACGGAGAATTATTTTGGAATATATAAAAATACTAGAAGAAAGATCCACACCAAGGGGCCCACACCCTGTCCATGAGGGTGGGGGCGCGCCCTACCCCCCTGGGCGCGCCCCCCCTGCCTCGTGGGCCCCCTGATGCTCCACCGACCTCAACCTTGACTCCATATATTCACTTTCGGGGAGAAAAAAAATCAAGGAGAAGGATTCATCGCGTTTTATGATACGGAGCCGCCGCCAAGCCCTAAACTCTCTCGGGAGGGCTGATCTGGAGTCCGTTCGGGGCTCCAGAGAGGGGAATCCGTCGCCATCGTCATCATCAACCTTCCTTCATCACCAATTTCATGATGCTCACCGTCGTGCGTGAGTAATTCCATCGTAGGCTTGCTGGACGGTGATGGGTTGGATGAGATTTATCATGTAATCGAGTTAGTTTTGTTAGGGTTTGATCCCTAGTATCCACTATGTTCTGAGATTGATGTTTCTTTGACTTTGCTATGCTTAATGCTTGTCACTAGGGCCTGAGTGCCATGATTTCAGATCTGAACCTATTATGTTTTCATCAATATATGAGAGTTCTAAATCCTATCTTGCAAGTCTATAGTCACCTATTATGTGTTATGATCCGTTAACCCCGAAGTGATAATAATCGGGATACTTACTGGTGATGACCGTAGTTTGAGGAGTTCATGTATTCAGTATGTGTTAATGCTTTGGTCCGGTACTCTATTAAAAGGAGGCCTTAATATCCCTTAGTTTCCAATAGGACCCCACTGCTACGGGAGGGTAGGACAAAAGATGTCATGCAAGTTCTTTTCCATAAGCACGTATGACTATATTCGGAATACATGTCTACATTATATTGATGAACTGGAGCTAGTTCGGTGTCACCCTAGGTTATGACTATTACATGATCGATAGCATCCGGCATAATTCTCCATCACCGATCCAATGCCTACAAGATTTTTTATATATTGTTCTTCGCTTATTTACTTTTCTGTTGCTACTGTTACAATCACTACAAAACCCAAAAATATTACTTTTGCTACCGTTACCTTTTACCACTGTTACCACTACTATCATATTACTTTGCTACTAAACACTTTGCTGAATATATTAAGTTATCCAGGTGTGGTTGAATTGACAACTCAGCTGCTAATACTTGAGAATATTCTTTGGCTCCCCTTGTGTCGAATCAATAAATTTGGGTTGAATACTCTACTCTCGAAAACTGTTGCGATCCCCTATACTTGTGGGTTATCAACGATTGCCCCCTTGTCCCGCATGAAAACACCTAGCCCACGCAAAAACTAGTCCACCCTGCATCTCATCCTCGTTTCTCCTTTCGATCTATCCCTAGGGCTAACTAAGGGTTGAGCTTGTTCAACATCTTCTTCGACCGAGGGTTGAGCTTGTTGTCGTCTCGGTCGTCGCCCCTGCCCGTCTCCTAGCCCAAGCAACCGCCAGGAGAGGGCCTCGTGCCCTATGAAGGGACGCGGCCGCCACAAAGCCACGATTGATCACCAAGGACAAGGACATGTATTTGATCTGGACGGAGCCGTCGTGGTGGTCGTCGCGCTCGAAGGGGTTCAGGGATACGAGGGCTAGATACGCCGCTGCTTCCTGCGATCATCACCATATTGGTCCAACACGAAGTTGTGGTTGATCACCATGGACATGTACTCGATCTGGACAGCGCTCGACGGGATTCATGTCACGCGGCGCGCTCTGCGTGATTACGCTATACAATGCTTGCTAATCGTGTCATTGAGCAATCGGATTCTCGTTCCCAGTCTCGCTCCAACACGCGGTGGTGCTCCCCACACTCGGGCTACTCGAGCTCGAGGATAATCTCAAGAATGAAAAAAAGATACTTCTCAAGGATGAAGAAGAAGATTGATTATGTCCACAAAGAAAGAGATGGCGTAGTTTTCTTGTTTATTGCTCAATCGATCAAGGCATCCAACTTTAAAGTAAATGACGGTATCAACAATCAGATTACAAACATTCGGTACAATCAGACAAGAAGTGCCATTCTTTTTTTTTGAGGAAAATATACCTTGATGTCCCGGCTCTAGGAAGCGTTATAATGGAGTGTGAGATAAAAAAATGTGCTGAAAATCTATTTTTCTTGTTTCTACATAGCAGGAAGCATGATCAAGTACAAGTAGTGATGAATACAAAGAAATAAAATGCCTTCATCACACGTGTAGATACATGTGAGTTTTGATGCAAGTAATGTTGGTGCTAGTTTGCTAGTAATTTGTATTCATGAAGTAAGTTGAACACAACTAACATTTCAAAGAAAGAATAACAAGTTATTTGAAGAAAGAGCCTACAGACAATTGTAGAATAATGTTTAGTCCTTAATAAGTGTGCAAGTAACAAACCAGTGTGTATATAACTTATGTTAACATGTTGCTGCATATCATGATGATAAGAATCTTGCTACGTTCATGAATCCAATTCCAACTATTTCCTTACCTGCTCTTGATTTGTCTTTTCCCCTCTTCAAGTGTGAAAAAATCATGGATCCTGATAAGTGTCACACGTGTGGGTTGAAGGAGGTCAGACCAAACGCCAACACACACATGAAAACAGATGATGTCAGCGGGAGTCTTTTGAGTTTTTCAAACTTTAAAATGCTTTATTTCTTAAATGAAAAATCCGATTGAATATCCCGTTTCACCATTAAATCCGCCGCGACGAAGACTTTAAAACTAGATCCCATATTGATATATTTTGATGATATTTTTTGGCGGTCAAAAGTTGTCATGTCTATTGCATATAAATTGTCATGGTGTTTACACTGGAGTTGCCGTCATATGTTTCATCTACTTTTTCTTCTACGTTTAAAGTAAATTTTGACATTTTATAAAAAAGAGAATTAAAAAACTAAACTTCCCATGGTGAATTACTAAATTTTGTCATGATCCATGAAATAATTTGGACATGGTTCATAATAAAAAGAATCCGTCATCAATTACTTTAAAAATGCATGATCAATGACTTAAATTTGCCATGGACCAGAAACTAAAATTGCCATGGTGAATTACTTAAATTTTTTACATACACTAAAATTTGCCATGGTTCATACAAAAAATAATTTTCATGGTGAAAATACCAAAATTGTCATGATTTATAAACTAAAATTGCCATGATGAATTACTAAAAATGTCATGATCCATGAATTAAATTGTCGTGGTTAATTCCTTAAAACAGCCATGATAAATTAATAAAATTTACCATAAAAAGTAGTTGAAATAAAATGGTAGCTTTAAATCTAGAAAAAAATGATAAAACATAACATGACAACTTTAGTGTAAACACCATGGCAACTTCAGTGTAACATCATGCCAACTTTTGACCCAAAAAAAGTCGTTGAAACATATCAATGTGACATTTAGTTTTGAAGATCTCATTGAGACTAATTTAATGATGAAATCAAATTTTTAATCGGATTTTTATTTAAGAGATAAAACATTTTTAAGTCCGAAAAACCAAAAAGATTCTGTTGATGTCATCTGTTTAATGTGGAAAAATGGATGGTAATTAGGGTGTTTGGACCATGTTGCTTTGTGCCACACGTGTGACACTTATCATTTGGGAAAATCATCAACCAGGGTTTGCGGCAACCCAACGTGTCCATCGATCGGGATCCTAGCCAGCGCTAGTGGCTCCCTCCATTATCATTGCCGTTTGGAGAAGGACGCGGACACATGCGACGCGATCATCGGCCACGACGAGGCGGACAAATCCGGCAGCTCTCGCCTCGCATTCTTCGCCGCCGCACACGACCACCACATGCGTTTAAAGCTAGCTAGGGCTCGTCATCGACGGGAGAAGAGATCGATCTAGTCTAGATAGATGGATCTTCGCTCCAACGTTTTTGGTGTGGCAGGTGGCAACGGTGAACCCTAGAAGATGATACATGACCAGGCAAGGGGTCATGCGACTTGGTTTTTTGTGGGTGAAAAAAAACAAGTGGTAGATGATGGGGATGGGATGAAAAAACCAGACAAAATTAAATTCTAAAAACGAAGCTACCAAGTCCCACTCTAAAAGTAGAGATAATCACTAATGCTTAGAAAAATCACAGTTTATTTTTCTAAGCAACTTAAGCACAATGCATGTGCATTGTGCACAAGGCCTAAGGGCATCTCTAACAGATTTCGCAAACCGGACCATCAGATATGATAACCGCTGATTTGTGGGATGTATCCCATAAACCCGTCCCGAACAAATCCTTCGAATCCAATCGTCCTGATTTTTTATGAGATCCCGATTTCGCGAGTCCATTTCCTTTATATCGAGATTTCGCTCGGTTTTGGAGGCTCACCTCTCCTTTGACGGGAGTGAAGTTTCAGTCCCAACCGCTTTCCTCGCAACGGCGCCATGGCTTCCCGAGCCAAATTCTGGTCAAATCTCACCGCCGCCGCCCCATGCGAGCTGCCGCACGTCGCCGTCCCCTCCCACGAGCTAGCTAAGCTACTGTTACTGTCGCCACCGCGAGCTAGCTAGCTAGCTAGCAGCCGCTGCGTAGCGAGCGAGCGAGCTAGCTAGCTGCCGCCACAAGCTAGCTAGCTGCTGCCTGCTCGTCACATTCATCCCTGTGGTCTTTGTCTTGCTCCTAGGCGGCGCCCACGCTACTCCTCTGTCCCTCACGAGATTCTCACGGTGGGAGCAGTCTAGATGGATCCAATTGTAATTTAACTGATGTTTTTTGGGGTTTGTGCAATTTTATCGGGACAATAAAATATTTTGATGGAATCTGTTCTTCCGGAACAAAAGTGATATTAAAAAATGTTTTGCCGGTACTGGGTGTACGGGATGCTCTAAGGGCCAAAACTACTCGTCCGACACCTCCTTCCCATCGAAAAAAAACCTTCTTCCACGTCTTCGTCCAAGCTAGGGTTTCCTCTGCTGACCTCCGTCGTGCTTCCGGCCGCTACTTGCATCTCTCCGCCCTCCATTCATTCGACTCCTCGAGCCTATGAGGTAAGTTTAACGGGATTCCCTGACCAATCTGAGCGCGGTGGTCCTATCAATCCGGTCTTTGCTTCCCTGTCAATTTTGTTGTTCAATTGCGGCGTCGAGGATTCACGAGATTTTTCGTGACGCGATTTTGATCCCAAACAATTCCAAGTGATCCAAACAATTCCGAGTGCTATTACTTGTAGAGCCCCCTTCAATTTATGAATTGCGCATAGATCAGAATTCTAACTGCATCGTGCCTATCTTGATTACATCCTAATGGTGCATAATGACATGTTCAGTAGTTTAGATAACCCCGTCTGTTGCAATCACCTCTAGACAGCATTGAAGACTCCCTGTACAACAGTCTGTCTATTTTCTATCTGCAACCCCACAAAATTAGGAACTGAAAATAAACCTTGCACAGTCTGGCCGCCGCCGCTCCTCCACCCTAGTCAACGATGCGAGCACAGTCATAGTCCAGCGCAATGCTCTCCGATGACAAGGTGTGTGTTAGACAAGTAGTAAAAGCTATGTCCGTAGGCACCGCCGTCCTACGGCGCTCTGCCTAGCCAACAAGTTGAACATTGACGACGAGAAGGAGCATCAATCATGCTCTGCTGGCTCGCTGCTGTCCATCTAGCAGCGTTGGGTCTGCTAGGCACCATTGATGTCCTCCCACTGATTGGCAAGGCCTCGCACAACGAAGTCATAGGGCTGATGCTCTGTAGCAGAACATGTGCTCGCTGGCATCCATGGCAGATGCTCCTTGGCCGGCTAGTGGTGCCTCGGCGTCGACCCAAGCAGCGCAATGTCGTGCAGGTCTCGCCGGAGTAGGCAGCGTAAAAAAGGAAAAGATATCGCCATGTTGGAGCACGGGATACGAGGGTTCGACAGACGAGATAAATGGTTGTTGATAAGGAGCGATATTTTTGGATATCGACTGTCTGAGGGATTATAGACACCCTCCTCCTCTCTCTTCATTCTCTCCCCTCCACCTAGATAAAAATCCCATGTGGCATGTGTTACAGACGGCTGAGTGGATGGTGTTGTATATTTTCCTAAGAAACAACATAAGTAGTCAACTTAGATTCAAAGTACAAATTTTTTAATCACAAGGACTTGGCTGTTTTCCAAACCACCCACCCCACAACATAAGGGGGCAAATTCACCACCCTGTAGAAATAGTGATTGCAATATCTACGGACAAATCCAACCAAACACGCTCTCGCATGCAACATCCCCATTAATCCTGTAATGCAGCCAACCCAGAAACATTTTCACTCAGCCATGTCCAACTGAAACGGGCAGGGATGACCAAACATCCCTTACTGGCATGCACTCATCTAGACTATATGTTCCCCAAAATCGCCGGTCTGGTTTGTTAGCTGATAATCTTGATCTCTAGCATTCCTAATCCCAGAGACAGTGTAAAGTTGGAAGTCATTGGCAGCCAATTTTAGCCATCCATCAACTTGTAGATCCATTCAACTAGTGAATGCATCCTGGTGTTCACCAATTTTAGCTCTCTTCGTGCAGGCAACTAAAAAGACGTATAGTCGCCCAGAAGTGCGCACTGGTGTCGTCACCGGTTGTATGATTGGGGAATTTTTCACCTGACAGATTAGTTAAAGAATAACGCCTTGTCATTCTTACTAAGTCGGCAATTAAAAGTGTACTGCATAGTTTTACCAAAAAATAATAATTTTTTTAAGAAGACAACTGTGCTATGTTGGATGCTATGCAGCTAAGGGTATTTATGGTATTTATTTTTACCAAAAAATATTCTTTTCAAAAAGTTAAGAGTATTTATGGTTAAAATTCCAATTTTCTATCTTTTCATACAAATAGGTGTCCTTCCCTGATTTTTGCTTTAGCTTTAGCTCTATTGATGCTTGTAGCTTTGTACCTGCAAACTACATAAGCCAAATGTTTCGTGGATAGAATGAATTGAATTGTCTAAACCCTGTAATGTTCTCACTTACTTGGCATCTATATTGTATCATATATCTGATATTAGCTAAGTGAATGCTCTGATATTTATCTTGCTGCTACTTACTATTATGACACACTTCAACCGTTTAGCTGTTCCTGGTTCTTAATGTCTTCATGTATAATAGTATCATGGTGAGGTAGGTTGCCTTACTCATGTCTCATGCTTATGTGATTTTCAAATATTCGAAAAATGAATTTGCTTTAGCTGTGTAGTCATGACATTTGTGTTTCAGTGTCTGCGGAAATTTTAAACTACTTTCAGATAAACAAATTGCAATTTGCCTGTCATATATGGCGAGCACAGCATGCTTTGTGATTGTCAGTAAGAATGATATCCCAATCTATGATGCTGAAGTTGGATCCGCTCCAAAAGTATGATTCGTTTAGTTTATTCCCTTTAGTAATTAATGTATATTCTACTCCACTTCTTACATTTGTGGTATTTTTATACGTGCCTTTGTTAAATATTCATTGTAGTTTTGTTCCCATATTCCTTTGCTACTGATGGAATCCACGATGCACATAATCTTGTATCTGAAAGTAGATCATGTATTAATGTGCACATGTATTGTTCATTACAGTATTATCACTTGTTTGCAACCTTACTTTATGGGACATCTACTGTCCATCCCATCTCGAGCAAGAATAAATTGTTCATCTGTATTATAAACATCAGCTTTACAGTTATTTTCTAAGATAACCAAATGATGAAAACTTGCAACTCTTGTGATCTTGTCACATTATTTCCCCCCTCATAGAGGCATAGTAACTAGTAAGTCCTCCTTTGGTTCATAGGATAGGGATTTTATAGGAATAGAAAAATCATAGGAAGTGAGATGACATGCATCTCAATTCCTTTAGAGAAAGAGATTTTATTTGGTGCATAGGATAGGAATTTTTCCATTGAGTCTAGGCTAATGTTTTTTTCCTTCAAAATGTGAAGAATTGATTCCTATCCTACATAGGAATAGGAATCCGTTCCTATAAACTAAAGGACTTCAAAGGAATTTTTCCTTTGCAAATCCTATCATATAGAGTTCCGACAAAATTCCTGCAAACCAAAGGAGGCCTAACCTCTTCGTCTCGAGACTCGAGGTGGACTCTTAAATTCTATTTTATTGTAGACGCTTAGCAAAAATAATATATTTTTATAATACCTAGGACATGGATGTTATATGAACCAATGATCATGACAAGTTGTTACTACTACCAATGGCTTCCTCTTTTATTACTTCCTCCTTTACATACCCCTCTACCTCTGACAATCTTACTAATCAAATGGTACCCAGTTCATATCTGTAAATTTGTTCGATCGTTGACAAGGTTCAAAGAAAGGATGAGCCATTCACCGTGGATGCTAGAAATGTGAGATCAACCGAGAATGCATGCACCATTTCTCATATTTATATTTTGTACATGATTAACAGTAGAGGCATGCATTGCATTTACCTCTCCCTGTAGGTCATCCTATTAGCGTATGTCAGTCAGTTGTTTCATGAGGACCCAATTTACTTCCTCTTGCAGAAAAGAAGATCAGGCTTATCAGCATCAGTTCATTTTGCATGCTGCATTAGATGTTGTTCAGGACCTTGCATGGGCTACAAGTTTTTTTAAAAAAAAAGGAGGATGACCCCCGGCCTCTGCATATGGGCGATGCATACAACCACTTTATTAATTATTCTCACAAGACCTTACAAAGTAATACAACAGTAAGACTAAAACCGCCGTCTAAGCATCTCTATCCAGCTGATGAAGGGGCGCAGATAGTCTGGGCCTAATACCAAACAGACATCGCAGCCAAATCTAACATCTAAGACCTGAGATCCCATCCAGGACGCCTGCCAGGCATGGGTCTCACCGGTCCGGCGTGCACTCAGATGCCGCCGCCGCCAACTGCCACCGCTCCATCTTCAGAAACGTACTGATGCATCAACCTTGCTCGGTCTAGCTATCGTTGACGCCACCACGGCGCCAAACGGCACCTCCTCCCTGCGCGCAAACAGCTGAGCACGTCGCGGTCGCCACTGATACACCTCAACGCCATGCTGCCAGGTATCACCAGCCGACACAGCTTGAAGTCCTTGGAAGATCTGTCGTGCGTAGCACCTGCCGACCAGGCATGAAAAAGTGTAGCACCTGCCAGTCAGGCATGACTTGACATCACCACCGAAGCTCCGTGCAAGACGAAGCCGCTCCACCTCCTGCCTCTGACATCCAGCGCTGCTCCGCAAACGATGCTCCCAAAAGAGAGACGACACCGCAGTGCCGCCATCGTCCGATCTGGAACACCAGATCCTAGGGTTTCCCCCGGAGCAACACGAGTGGGTCGACAGTAGTTACACGATGATGGCTCCATCAAGGTAACGGCGAAAATGCTGCCATCGCCTACCGTCGGCTCGGTTTTCACCGGCAACCATGTCTCTCCTACTCGCAGCCGGGACAAGATGATGGATCTCGAGATCCGATCACCAAGCCTCTGGCCGGCCATCTCAGGAAGAAGATGACCACCACATCCACCAGCGTCACCACGCTGGGCACGCGTCGCCGCCGGCACCCCCATGGTGCCTAGAGGCCGACAAGCCCCGACGATTCCCATGCCTCGCCAGCCGCCATGGCCCAGACCTAGGCACCACCAGATCCAGATCAGATCGGGGTCAAGGGCCCCAAGCCGCAACCGCCGCGGAGGCATCACCACTGGACGGTGCCTAGCCCTCCAGCCCGCCGCCGAGTCATCGCCGGAGCTCCGCCGCGCCACACCTGCAAGCCGCCACCGGGATAACTCGCACCGCCGCCAGAGAAGCCGCAGCCGCCGTGCGTTGGAGGGGCCTCAAGCCGCAGCTGCACCGCCGCCAGGCAGGGGCGCCGCCACCCAGTACGCCCTCCGCCGCGCCGCTGGGCCCTGCCCAGCCCAGCGCCGTCTCGCGTCGCGACGTCCCGCGCCGGACGCCAACCGCGAGGAAAGGGGCAAGATCCCCGCCGCCACCAACGCCGGCCGGTCTTTGCCCGGCTGCGCTGTGCGGTGGCGGCGGGGGGAGAGATCGACGAGGGAGGACGAGGGGCGACGCGCTAGGGTTTCCCCCGAGGACGCTCGCGGGAGCGGCTCGGGGGTCGTTTGATTCTGTGCATGGGCTACAAGTGCAATGTGAGTGGTTGTTGATTTGTCATTACCCAGTCAGGTGTATCCAAAGATTCAACGTAGAACGCCTTGTAGTTTTTCTTGTTTCTTGCTTCACATAACTATTCCTCTTTTTCGCCATTTTCAGGTTTCTGAAGTCAGTAGATAGATTCAACGATCTTGTGGTGTCTGTTTATGTAACTGCTGGTCATATCCTTTTGAGTGCTTATATGTGGTGTCTTTTTAGAGAGCCGAAATCTTGTGTGATGTCTTGGCAGAAAAAGAATCTAGAAATGTGAGAATTTGGTGATAATTCCTTTGATCAGAATTATCATTATTCTGTCTGCAAACGACTTAAGATATAGCCGTAACAGGTAAATTTGGGGTCTTGTGTATGTCTTTAATTCCTGTCAGAGTGATAACTCATAACCGCGATTGCCCTTGCTACATTTCTTTAAATTTTTCCTCATAGTAGTATTATCTTGACTCCTATATATAAAGAAACAGTTGGTGATGGTGGTGTGTCTGCCATCCGTCATTCTGACCATACAATCTGCATCTAAAACATTGCGAGGCAAGCTGTGATATTTTTGCAAAGGATATGACCATTCTGCTCCACATTTGCAGAAACCCCTTACTCCCCCAGACCATCTCATCTCCGTCCCTCCCCTGCCTCATTCAAACAAACAAGAGGAATAAATTTATATACACACGATTTTGTTTCAAGTTTCTGAGCATGTATTAGTCTATTTTGGATCCAATGTAACACAGGGCACTTTGCTAGTTGTTTTCTTAACAGCCAGTTCATCACATACTAGATTTATGTTGCTTCATGATTCACGGAGTGAAGATGGTATAAAAAGCTTCTTTCAGGAAGTTCACGAACTTTACATCAAGGTAAACTGTTAGCTGTGTACTGAGAAAGCTACATTTATTTTGATTGCTGTTCTAAACTAAGTCAGACATTCATATGAATATATATAAAAAATACACGTGTTGAAATGCCATCCTACTATTTGCAGCCGGATGAAAAAAACTTCATTAGTGTCGCATGAGCTCTTTTTATACGTCATAGAGCTGCACAAGGATCAGGATGTTGTCATGCATTCCATTCCAGCATTCTTCTTGCTTGCGCAGTCGTGCTAGATTTCTACTTATATTTCTGCATGTTTTTGCTGTGCAGATATTCCTTAATCCACTCTACTTGCCTGGTTCTCGCATCACATCCTCTCATTTCAATACCAAGGTCAGGGCTCTTGCAAGGAAATACCTGTAGCATGCACTCAGGTGGAAGATCCTGAAAATGAGCTAGTGCCATGATGCGCCAAAATGGTGCTCAACGGAGAGCTTTCTTTGCTTATTTCTGAGGCGTTTCCCCTGCCAACGTTTCAGCTTTTATGTTTATCTCCTTACCCCTGTCCTGTGCTGTTGTCTTGAGATACTCGAGTGTCGTAAGCTGAGCCCTGTTAAATTTACCTTGCACATCGATACTGCACCATTATATCTGTAGCCATGGCAGTGAAAGGAGATGGTGCCGCAGTATCATCACGAGCTGTATGAAGCATGGAAGCATATGCAGCGGCATTAATATTACAGGACACTGCAATGCAACTGACCAGCTGGTAGTGGTACTGTAGCTCCACTAAAAGGACCCCTGCAGAATCTCCGGAGAAAGGTCCTCGCACATCAGATGAATTCTATTCATAAATGAATCTGCAGTTATCACTTGGGATTGTACTACCAAGGAAGAGCTGTCATTTGGCTGGAACCTTTTTTTTGTTTTTGTTTTGTGAAGACAAGACTTTGATTGATGATTATTTAACACAAACGGGTGTTATGTGCCATGAAATTTACCACGTCACCGTATTTGTTTCCGAAAATACTTTTCTCGCGGTTGCCATTTTTTATTAGCATATAATCCACATATCGTAGTAGTCATTGATCAGAGGTTTCCTTATTAACGAAACAAAATGCGCATTGTGTTTTAGCACGGAGAGAATAGCAAACTGCAGGTGCGCGTGCAAAAAGTGTAGGCCGTCTTGTTACGCCTGGCTATTGTCCTAAACTTGTTCACGTGTGCGCATGCCGCTCCCCAGCAGAGGTGGAGGCGCAAAGCAGCTGAACCGACAGGAAACTTGGAGACTACAATTCTGGCGCACAGAGGAGCTAAGATCGTCCACATCTGGTAGATAACCATGCGTGCGTGCGTGCCTAGCTCGCTCGCTCACTCACTCGTCAATCATCGTCGACAGCCGAGGCGTGCTTAGCTGTTGCCATAAACTTGGCTCTAGCTCTCACCCATCAATCAATCGCTCGTCGACAGCTGAGCCGTGCAACCGCTATTGAGTCCATCTTTCTGAATCTACTGGTAGCTAGTGCATCAAGTCACCACAAGGCAAGGCAAATCCGGGGGGAGATTTGCTCAAGCACGCACACATGCATCGCGCCACAGATCCGGCAGAGCTCGGCAGCACACGCATGCAGCTCTGCAGTGCGGCGAGCCGGCGTGTGTGAGTCCCACTCTACTGATTAACTCCTCATCCAATCGAAACCTAGGAGCCAGCAAAAAGCTCATGCTCAGAAACAGTCCTTATCGCCTCCGTCTGAGCTGAGATTGCACAGTGGCGTTGCTGTAATCAGGTCTTGATTTACAGTTCAGAATTCAAGGGCCTGAATCAGCTGCGCCTGGATTGGCAGATGACAAAAACATGGAGAGTCTGTCCACTGCGGCCACAGTGCGATGGCCAACTTGGCTTTCACTGTCCCGGGATTATACCTGGCCAAACCTCGGGCCGGGCCGGGCTTCGGGCCGGGCCTAGCCAAACCCGAGCCAAAAAAACCTGGGCCCGAGCCCGGCCCGGCCCGATCATCGGGCCTAGTTTTTGGGCCCAAGCCCAGCCCGAACATGCAAAAGCCCGCCGGGTCTTGGACTTCGGGCCGGGTCCCTTCAGAAAACGGCAAAAATGACGGGCCCAGGCCCGGCCCGGCCAAGCCACCGGGCTCAAAATCTAGGCCCGAGCCCGGCCCGGGAGCAGCGTCGGGCCGGGCCGGGCGGACCGGGCTGCCCATGGCCAGGTCTCCTCGGGATCGCCATCTCCACGGACAAGTACGGGCACTACCTCTCCGATGGATGCAAGGACTAGATTTAGAATGTCACATGAGAGATTTAACAACATCAAACGAGGACTAGATTACCACAGACAGTTTCTTTATGCAAATTGCGATTGCCCACGTGATCTTTTTCTAACAGATACATTTTTTTAAGTAGTAAAGGGCCACTTATTGAAAAAGTTCTTTTTTTGAAAAGTTGTTTTCGTTTTTTTCTGAAAAACTTTCAAACATATTCATCTCCAGTCATGGTAGTACAACAAACACTGAATAATAAAAATTGCATCCATCTGTAGACCACCTAACGACCACTACAAGCACTGAAGCGAACCGAAGGCGCGCCGCCGTCATCCCCCTCCCTCGCTAGGGCCGAGCAAACTTTGTTGTTGTAGACAGTTGGGAAATCGTCGTGCTAAGACCCCATTGGACTAACGCATCAGAACAGCAACCGCCACCGTTAAAGAGTAGCATAGATCGGAAGGATTACCCTAAAGACACACAAATGTAGACGAACTACGACAAAATCCGAGCAAATCCACCAATGACAGATCCACCGGAGACACACATCTACACGCTGCCCGACTATGCTAGACGCACCATTGAAACGAGGACTAGGCGGGGAGAATCTTATTTCATGTTTAGAAAGCCGCCGTCGTCTCCTCTTCCCGAGCAGGACACAAACCCTAACAAAACTTGAAGAAACATCTAAAGATGGAGCCCTCCCGCAGGTAAAGGTCATGATCCATCACGTTGCCATGGCCCTAAGACCACCGGTGACGAGGCGGACCAACGGCGAAGCCGGCGCGAGACAGAGGAAACCTAAAAAATTCTGTTTTCGTTAACAAAGAAGATGTACATGACCTGTCGAAAATAATGTGAATAATGTTCATTGCATGAACCAATGTGCAAATCACTACTTTAAGTTCAATTTTAGGTTATAAACATTTTTTCATGATTCACTTATGCTTATGCTTTTGTACATGAGATGAGTTTTGTACTTTTTTGCCACTTTAAATAATAAAATAATTGTGCGCATCGCTTGATGCAGAGGCCGGGGTCAATCCTCTTTTTTAAAAAATAAACATATTTTTTCCATGGACATTACAGACAGTTCATGACAAATCCACACTCTCAAAGCTGTCTCAACCAAACAACTTTCAGATTTTCCATAGTTCATACCTCACGGTAGTTTTTTCAAAATCCACAACTCAATCAAACACACTCTTATCCCACCTGCCACTTCATATAAAGCTTGAACTCTAGATGTCACTGTTGTGCTTGCTAATATGGCACAATTTTCAGTATTGCTACTCAGGGCTAAGAGATGTGCAGTTTCAGGTAGTTGAGTTAATATCAATGTTTTAAATACCGGGCTATGGCATTTAGCGGCAACCCTTAAAAACAGCTATAGCGGTAAATTGTACATGAAATCATTTAATGGCAACATCCTCAAACAGGCATAGCAGAGCTATAGCGGGGCTATAGCCGGCTATTTAAAACTATGGTTAATATGTGAAAGAAAAGTTAGGCAACATTTGAAGTTCAAAACTGATGGCACAAAGAGGAATGTGTTTATATTATCTACTATGCTTCTCAAGTAGAAAAGGTACTGTGAACTAAGCACATTGGTGGTCACATTTTTTTAAATTTATTTTAGGACATCTGACGATGTGCGTTTAGTGAAAGGAGACGTTCTCCTCGACTATGAAGGCGTTTGTGCCGATTTCATCAATCTCAAGATGACGTGCTAGCAATCTCTTGAAGATGCTCATAGGGATAGGATGTGTGTGCGTGCGTTTATTGAAGTGAGTGAATATGTGCATATACAAGTGTTTGCGTTTGTATTGTGTTGAAAAAAGTACCTAAAAAGAGCTCGATTTCATACCTTTTTGCTATTCCATAGCAACACAAGGCCTCGTAGCAGTAGACTGCTAACACCAAAGCTTACGTATTAGCACCGAGGATTCTCGGGAAAATTATGTTTCTTGAAAGAAAGAAAAAACGAAGGTTAGCACAGCACGTTATTTTCATTCTGCTACAGCGCCGGCACTGACGACTGAAATGGAATCGGAGTGGGAGAGCGACACCACGCTTTGGCTGTATCCGCTGGTAGAGCTAATGATGCTGGCTTTTGACGGGCGATTGAGATAGGGCGATCGGGCCAGTGGCGTAAACATATCTTAGCGCCTCCCACGTTCGGATCGGTAGATAAGACCTCTCGTCAGGATCCATGGCCCGGAAACGTTGTTGGTTAGCTTGACAGCAACATTGCACATATATATTCAGATTTCACGCGGTTCGCCACTGAATTTTCCGCGGTAGAAACTTGGGGTTTTTACGGCCGATGCGATCGCTCCTTTTGACTAACGTTGCAGCGCTTGCTTGACGGGCAAATCCGTGTGCGTTTCACCGCTTGGTGAAATCTGTGTGAAGGCCTTTTCCTACTTTACCACTTGGTGAAAACTGAAAACCTCGTCCTTTTTCTGCGCTTGGTGGAAACGACGCCAACGTCCACCTCGTCCGCCCGGAGAAGGATATTTCATTTCATGTGCGTGGAGGTTACGGAAATGTATTTCGTTTGTTTCTTTGATGGACACATGGACACGGCGCTGTGAGTCTGTGACGGACGGTGCTGCACTACACGCTTGGCTCACCGATCTTCAGACGTTTTGCAGTCACTAGTGTACATGTGCTCGCGCAACCAAAGGCCAATCAAGGAGAAGAGCATGCACCACGCGGCAAGCATGGTAAAACCAATCTCAAATTGACAAAAAAAAAGAGGAGCATGCATGAAGAAAGACTAGAAGGTGCCGCGTGTTAGAGTTGTGTCGAATATTATTGTACAAGGTAGGTTATAGTTGGACTTGTAGTTGTATTGTGTTTAGATAGGATATGGAGTCGTGTCCTAGTAGGACACTTGTATCCTAGGTCTCTCATATATAGTGGGGGTAGACACACGATGTAACCTATGCCAACATAATAGCACAGGCACGCAAGGGGGAGCCGGCGGCGTGTGCCGGCGCCCGGGCGGCCGGAGTGCGGTATTGTGACGGCGTCACGAGGAGGAGCGCCCGTAGTCAGGCCCCGGAGATGTAGCCATGATGGTGAACCTCGTTAACAAATCTCGGTGTCGTGCTTGTGTGATTGCTTGGTCCTTGATAAATCGATGGAGCGCCTCGAATTTATTCTAATTATTTGGAGACTGTGAATTATTGATCTAGAGGAGGAGGAAGAATATATCGACGGAGTTCTGTGAAAGACGATCGTAGTCGCGGGAGTGGAAGCACTGGGCGAGTTGTCGCTACAAGTTGTAACCTGGAGCGAGGAAGCGATCTAGAAACAGATACACAGGGTCGGTGGTAATTCTTCAAGAATCAATCGGAGCGAGCAGCCGTTGCAAGGGAGGCAGATCGGATCGGCCCGATCCGAAGCAGCGAAGCTGGCGGCGGCGAGTTCCAGAGGAGTCGGCGAGATTGGTCAAAGTGTAGCGTGCGGCGATAGGAGTCCCGACCGTGGGCGTGGGTAGCCAGGTGTGACCGGTGCAGCAGCAGGCTACAGGCACCAGAGCAAGGAAGCCTTGGGAAGGAGGTGGCTCATACAGGCGTGCCTTCGAGGCCCATGGAGGCCAGCCACAGAGTTGGCGTTAGGCAGGCCGTGGAGAGGACAAGTTCGGTTGCTGTGCTACACGAGCAAAGCTGACACAATTGAGGCTGATGTCCAGGTACAAGACGTGAGATTTGTTGCTGAATAAAAAAGAGCTTGCATATACGTGGAGAAGCTAATGGCATGACAAGACAAGAAGAAGAAATTGTGTAAAGGGATCCAGCATGGTCAAGGTTTGCACGGATATTTTTTCTTTGGGTCCAGTTTTTCTTGCAGATGGACTTCGTGTGCTTATAGCAATGACGTGCGTACAAGGCTCGGAGGAGTCTGGAGTGTGTCGTGATAAGAATCATGCATACACAGGGCGTCAAGACAATGCACGGAGATGTGCGGGCGGACACAATGTAGGATGGAGCATGGTTGCAGTCGGATAATTTCGACTGGGTCGGACTGGATAGTCTAGCGGATCGACGTGGATGTTGGTTAAAGCAGAAGACGGTCGTGATTTCAGCGACGACGACATAGGAGCGTGATGCTGATGGTGACCGACTTCTGGGGCGTGAAAACACGTGGTGCAGGCCTGAGGGCTTGTGCGGCTTCGACAGACTATGACGCGGGGTTGATTCAAGACAGTGCGCACAAGGGAGCTTGAAGTCAACAAGGCGCGGGGTAGCAAGGCGCGGCTACATGGAGTCATGTTGAAGGTGGAGCTGGAGTCTGACGGATGACTACACTCTGAGTTGATGGAGGGGCTACGGCGTAAGTTAACGGAGAGTCAAAGCCTATTTCAGCGGGGTAGCGAGAGACACGTGGTTTCAGACTGGGTACCAATGGTCTGATGGAGACGTGATACTCGGCATCGGTCGGTGATGATCGGTGGTTCTCTACAGTGGGGGTTGGGGCAGTGGGGGCTAGCTACTCGGGAGGCTCGACCAGGACAGCAGAGACTCGACGCAGTGATAACGGCGAGGCGTGCGGTAAGCACGGGACACAGCGACAGGCCAATGCACTAATGGTGAGACATGTGGTCAGACAAAGTGTGCAGGGGGTGCTGAAGCAGTGTTGACGAGTACCGGATTCAAGTTGGTGACTGGGTCTATCGGTGCCGGAAGATGGACAGGAGTTGACCATGGAGAATCTGAGAAAGTGGCGGAGAGTCTGAAATTGTCAAAAACTGAGAGAGTACATGGCCGTATATTCTGTGGTGTTTCGGTGCACATGGCAAAGTGCGGATGACAAGGACAAAAGGAGGCGGAGTGCTATAGCTATGGGGCATGTCAGGGATAATCCGGAAAAAGGATGAGACAACTGTGAATTTGACTCAAGGTGACATAGGGCGACGGTGAAATTCCTTCAAATTTCAGACAGACGGTCAAGAAAGAGCGGTGATGTTAAGTTCAGGTAACTCTTGTATGTGACATCCAATATGTGAGTTGTTCATTTTCACGCAGATAAATTATCGGTGTGTGATGGCGTTGAATGGAAACTCCGGAAGTTGAGAGCACAAAATAGAGTAATGAGGAACTTAATTTTGCTCGAGGGTTGACTGTGAAGAAGACGAGAAGGGACTACAGTTGCAGGTGGAGTCACATGGAGTCTGGGAGTAGCAGCGGTGCTCATGGTGTATCTCAAGTCCAATGTACACGGAGGTTCGATGCACAGACGAATTCAAGGTGGTGGAGAATATTCGTCAAGGTGGAGTTTGTTAGAGTTCAGTCGAATATTATTGTACAAGGTAGGTTACAGTTGAACTTGTAGTTGTATTGTGTTTAGATAGGATATGGAGTCGTGTCCTAGTAGGACACTTGTATCCTAGGTCTTTCATATATAGTGGGGGTAGACACATGATGTAACCTATGCCAACATAATAGTACAGGCACGCAAGGGGGAGCCGGCGGCGTGTGCCGGCGCCCGGGCGGCCGGGATGCGGTATTGTGACGGTCATGGGAAGGAGCGCCCGTAGTCAGGCCTCGGGGATATAGCCATGATGGTGAACCTCGTTAACAAATCTCGGTGTCGTACTTGTATGATTGATTGGTTCTCGGTAGATCGACGGAGCGCCTCGGATTTATTCTAACACCGCGCGTTCTTCGTTCCCGGGCTCTTTCTTCTTGTTGTATCATGGCTAGTCAGTAAGTCGTGAGTTAGGCCCTGTTTGCTTGAGATTTTGCTTCTGTTTTTGCAGCTTTTTATTTTAATAGAAAACCTAAAGAAGACTCCTAAATAATAATTTTAGGGATAGGAAGCACGGCCTCTTACTTTAGTTTAGGAGAAAGCTTGGTGTGTATATAAAACACTGTTCAACAGTTACCAGAAGAAGAAGATGGCCTCTGATGAAACGTGCCTCCCTTTGTGTTGAAAGTATACCTGGCCAAACCTCGGGTTGGGCCGGGCTTCGGGCTAGGCCTAGCCAAGCCCAAGCCGAAAAACCTGGGCCCGAGCCCGGCCATCGGGCCTAGTTTTTGGGCCCAAGCCCGACCCGAACATGCAAAAACCCGCCGGGCCCTTTCAAAAAACGGCAAAAATGATGAGCCCAGGCCCGGCCCGGCCAGGCCACTGGGCTCAAAATCTAGGCCCGAGCCCGGCCCGGGAGCAGCGTCGGGCCGGGCCGGATCAGGCTTTTTCGGGCCGGGTCGAGCCGGGCCAGCCGGGCCGGGCTGCCCATGGCCAGGTCTAGTTGAAAGGCTGCCGAGCTAGGCTCGTAGATTCTTGAGCACCTTCCATCTGAAGAGGAGCTTTACCAAAATTCTTTACTGATTGATGATGATTGGTAACTATTTAGAGTCATCATCAATCGCAGCATTGCTATACTAGCTAGCTGGCTAGTAGAATCTAAATTCTAGGCCGTGGCATGAGAATCGTGAGAGGTAAAAAATTGTTCTACTAGTATCTCCTGGTTTCTCATGAATTTTATGACTTCTTTGATTCGCAGGATTCTAAAACAAAGGAATCTGAAAAACCACAGAATTAAGATGTTTTGTACATTCGATTCTTACAATTTCATCGACACACGAAAACAAGCAATTCTTTCTTTTCGAGATTTTCTATTTTTCCGAGACTGGCGGGGCGAAGAGAACTTCTACACCGATTCAACTTGGACAGGACCCGGTTTGGAGACAAAGGTTCTGCGATGGGGCAACATCAAGGCGACCATCAGCGTGAGCATCCCGTAGGCAGTGTTGGAAAAGAACGCGGTGTAGGGGGGCCATGCGAGGTATCAATGCAGAGAAATCCTAAAAGTTTTCAATGCAGAAAAATTCTTATGAATCCAACAACCTATACAGAAAAAATCTTAAAGATGTCAATATTTTAAGATTTCTATGGAAATCAATCAAAAAGGTAGTGGAGTTAGAAATGGCAGCTAGGATATATGTGAACACTTGATCGAGACCAAGCATATGTCACACACACGCACGCACGCACGCACGCACGCGTGCACACGGTTAGTGACACATGATCCTCCACGTCTCGCCGCTGCTGGAGGCGCCGCCGGCGAAGCCCGGGCGGGATCCAATGACAGCGGCGGCGGGGTGGTTCCCTGGGCAACCTCCGCTCCCCTTTCTCTCGGCCTCGATGGCGTGTGGCGGCGGCTCGGCGGCGCACTCCTTATCTGCATGGGTCGGCGGCGGGGTGGGGTGGAGGTCTTCGCCGTGTGTTTGGCAAGGGTCGACGGCGACGAGGATGCTCAGGAACGTGGCGGGGACGGAGCGTTGACGGCCGGGGCTGGTGGTCCAGATCTGGGCGCCGCCGGCCTTCGGATTGCCTTCGTGTCCGTCCTCGTCTCGGTGGTGCAGCACTTGCCCCTTGCGGCAGGTGTGGCGGTGGTGGATGGTGCCTCCTATAGTCTTCCGGTGGTGGTGTCGATCCGCGTGAGGTCTGCTCCATCTCCTAGCGCCGATCTTGCGCGACTCGGATGGGCTTGGGCGGATCGACGACTCTGGGACGTGGCTGCAGGCTGGCGCGGTGGTGCCTGACGGTGCCGACTGCTAGGCACCGTGGTGGTGTCGGCGCCCGGCCTGGCGGCGACAGGCTGGATCGGGCGGCGTGGGGGCCTGCCGCCGTGATGATTAAGGTGGCGGTCCTCGTGCTCTTCTCACATCACGACAACACCCTACATGATCGTTCCTCCTCGATCTGGCCATCGACGTGTTCCGGGACGATCGCCGGAGATCTTGTTCATGATATCTGGACCGGTTAGATTTCGGTCGTGCACGCCCATATCAGCCTACGAGATCCTGAGAGCGTGGCGCGAAGCTCTCTTTGCTGATGACACCTTGGGACATGTCGGCTTCTCGATTTTCATAGTGAAGATAGCGGTGGAGAATGTCATTGATGCGGAGCATCCCAAGGTCATCCCCATGGACCTATCATCGTCTCACCAAGTGCCTAGAAGACCCATGACACGAGCACGTGCAAGAGCTCTCGAAACCGAGGTGACATCTCTCCTCTCACGATTCCACTTTGATGCACATGAGACATGGCTACTACCTCAAACGGACACACTATGCATACTCATGTATCAAGGAGTTAGCCATGGAGAAGTTAAGGAGCAAGAAGGATCGGAAGCGGAAGACATGCGTGAAGACGGAGAAGAAATCAGCCAAGTCCCAGGTGATGAAGCTATGTACCTAGGGTAGGGGCACAGACCTGTCCAAAGAGCCCTACCCAAGGACATCCCTAGAAGAATTCACCTTTCAATCGACTTGAAGGTATCCCACTCGACGGATTCAAGACACTCGACCAAGAAGCTATCACTCGACCATGAAGCCAACAACTCGACTGCCACGAGACCCAAAGTCACTCCGCAGGCAAACGGTCGGCTATTAAGTAGTCTTTATGGTCATTATAGCACTTTATTAGGGGCGTTACCAGGAACGCCCAACCTTAAATGTACCTTAAACCCTACATTACTGAGGGCAGGAGAGGACCGGCGAACTCTATATAAGCCACCCCCTCCTCAGTATGAAGGGTTCGCACCTCTGTTATTCACACACGCATAATTCAATCGACCGCCTCCGGGCACCGAGACGTAGGGCTGTTACTTCCTCCGAGAAGGGCCTGAACTCGTAATCCTCGCGTGCTTACAACTCCTCCATAGCTAAGATCTAGCCTCTCCATACACCCCCCTACATCACTGTCAGAGTTAGAACCACGACAGTTGGCGCCCACCATGGGGCCGGAGTCTTAGCGCCTAGTTGGAGAAGTTGCGATTTTTCCGATTCCTTTGATCATGGTTTCGTGCGGAGTTTTGGTGGAGGGCCGCGAGATCCGCCTCGGCGCGCTCACGTTCATCGCCGACGACTCCGCCTGGCTTCAGGAGGCACCACTCGACATCGACGCGCTCCCCGTCCGCGGTGCGACGCACTTCCGCGCATGCGTTCGTGGCGTCCTCCTGCGGCAGCCGTCGACCCAGTATCGGTCGGCCCCCGTGTCGTCTCCCCGCTCTGTCTCCCACCGACGCAAGCGCTCCGGTCGGTCGAGACTTCAGAGGTGGGTGAGGCATGCCGTGGCTCGCCAGTCGGCCGCCCCACAAGTCGCGGCAATCGAGCCCGACGAATCCCTCTGCGGCCTGTTCGACTGGCTCCGCGGAGACCACATCTGAGTGCGACAGCAGCGACCCAGCGGCTGAGGTTCTGGCGGTCAATGGAACGCACAGTCCTCCCGGTTTCCCTCGCGCTGATGGAGGCGCAGGTGGGGGCGACCCGTCGCATTCCCACGATGAGTATCTCCCCGAACCTCTCACGTCATTACAGCGAGAGGAGCTTCGCCGCCGGAACATGGACGCACTCCACACTCCTATCGTCGAAGAGACCCCCGAGGCCCGGGCCTTGGAGGACGCGCGCTTGGCTAACTTGGCCGAGCGCACTCAACTGGAGAATCTCCAGCGAGCACTCGACGAGCAAGCGCGTCAGCGGGCTCCCGAGTCTAGTCGACGTCAGCTCTTCCCGCCGACGCAGGTATACCGAACCCCAGTTCAGAATTTGGCCGCCGCGGCCCGTATAGCAGAATCGATTCAGCCCTCCCAGTCGGAGGCTGGCAGGGGCTTGTTGCAGATCAGAGCGTTGCTCCGGGCGGCGGGAAACCAGAATTCCGCTGTTTCTCAGTCGCGGAATAGGATCCACAGTCGATCCGTTGCAACAGATACAGTCCAGTCGGCTCACAGCCCGAGATCGCCCCCGAGGCGTGAGGGACGTGGTGACCGGCATGATCAGTACAGAAGGAATGAGCAGTATGATCACCGATCCGATCGTGATGATCGACGTCGAGTACCAACCCCTCCCCTGAGGAGTGGGTCATATGCGCCTCGACATCGAGATGACAGGCGCCCTCATAGTGTTGGGAAGAGGATTCCAGTTGACCCCAGGGACCCAGGCTTTGACGCGAGATCTATCCTCATTCAAGGTTTGGTTGACAGGAACAGGGCCCATCAGGAAGGCCACAACAGAGATGCGCCTGCCAGCAGCAGAGTACGTGTTTCGGGGCCAGAGTGTTTCAGTCGAGCCATCAGGGCCGCAGTGATTCCTCCCAACTTTCGGTTGGCGACTGGAGTCAGCAAGTTCACCGGTGAGTCTAAGTCTGACACTTGGCTCGAAGACTACCGAGTGGCTGTCCAGATTGGTGGCGGCAATGATGAGGTGGCTATGAAGCATTTGCCCCTCCTGTTAGAGGGCTCGGCCAGAGCATGGCTGAATCAGTTAGCACCCAGCAGCATCTACACTTGGGAGGATCTCTCTCGAGTGTTTGTCACGACCTTTGAAGGAACATGCAAGCGACTAGCAGGCCTTACAGAATTGCGGTCTTGCGTGCAGAAACCAAGTGAAACTCTGAGGGATTACATCCAGAGGTGGATCACTTTGCATCACACAGTTGAGAACGTACCGGATCACCAAGTAGTTTGTGCCTTTAAAGAAGGCGTCAAGAACAGAGAGTTGAACCTGAAGTTCGGTCGGACCGAAGAAATGTCTCTGAATCGGATGATGGAAATTGCCACCAAATACGCTAACGGAGAAGATGAAGATCGACTCCGGAGTGGCAAGCAGAAAGCAGTCGCCCAGGAAACCGGAGGCAATTCCAGTCGGAAGCAGAAGCGGAAGGCCGAGCCAGCCGCCCTTGGGGAGGCCCTGGCCGTAACCCAGGGAAATTTCAAGGGAAAACCCAAAGGCCCCTGGAAGCCCAAGAAAGTCAAGGATCAAGATGGAAATGATGTTTTGGATCTGCCATGCCACATCCACACCAAGAAAGATGAAGAGGGTAATTTTATTTACCCAAAGCATACCACTCGACAGTGCCGGCTCCTGATCCAGCAGTTTCAGGGCAAACAGTCCAAAGATAAGGAAAAAGAGTCAGACAGGGTTGAGGACAAGGAAGATAGTGACGATGGATACCCCCAAATCAATTCCACCCTGATGATTTTTGCTGATGTCGAAAGCAAAAGTCGACTGAAAGTCATTAACCGTGAGGTGAATATGGTTGCTCCGGCAACACCCAACTACCTGAAGTGGTCTCAGACAACCATCACGTTCGACCAGTCCGATCACCCTGCGCACATTGCCACCCCTGGGAGGCAAGCTCTGGTGGTCGATCCAATTGTCGAAGGCACTCGACTGACCAAAGTTCTGATGGATGGTGGCAGCGGCCTGAACATACTGTATGCAGAAACGTTGAAAGGGATGGGCATTCCGATGTCCAGGCTCAGTGCCAGCAACATGAGTTTCCATGGAGTCATTCCTGGAAAGAAAGCCGAGTCACTCGGCCATATTGCTCTCGATGTGGTTTTCGATGATTCAAAGAATTACCGCAAGGAAAAGTTGACATTTGAGGTTGTGGACTTCCAAAGTGCTTATCATGCTATTCTAGGCCGGCCAGCTTATGCACGCTTCATGGCTCGACCGTGCTATGTGTATCTCAAGTTGAAGATGCCCGACCCCAAAGGCGTGATCACCGTTACAGGCAATCGGAAGAAAGCAGAGGAGTGTTTTCAGAAAGGATCAAAGATCGCTGATGCTCAGATGTCGGTAGTCGAACTGCAAGAGTACCAGAAGACTGCTGATCCGAGTGAATTGCTGCGAGCCAAGAAGCCAACTTCAGAATCAGCTTTTCAGTCGTTCGGTGAAACTAAGCCAGTTCACATTCACCCGACCGACCCCAATGCCGCCCCGACTCACATCTCAACGACGCTCGACTCCAAATAGGAAGAAGCGCTCATCCAGTTCCTCCGTGAGAACTGGGACATCTTCGCATGGAAGCCTTCTGACATGACTGGAGTTCCCAAGGGGCTGGCTGAGCACCGTCTACGAGTCGACACGAAGTTCAAGCCTGTGAAAGAACATCTTCGACGGTCCGCCGTCCAGAAGAGGAAAGCTATTGGCGAGGAGGTGGCTCGGCTCTTAGCAGCGGAGTTCATCCGAGAGATTTACCACTCCGAGTGGCTCGCCAATGTTGTCATGGTCCCCAAGAAGGACAAGTCACTTTGCATGTGCATTGACTTTAAACACATCAATCGGGCCTGCCCGAAAGATCATTTCCCTCTCCCCCGCATCGACCAGGTAGTTGACTCGACCGCGGGGTGTGAGCGTTTGTCTTTTCTAGATGCTTATTCAGGGTACCATCAGATCCGTCTGTATGGACCCGACGAAATCAAAACGGCTTTGATCACCCCATTCGGGTGCTTCTGTTATGTCACCATGCCCTTCGGCCTCAAGAATGCTGGAGCCACGTTCATGAGGATGATTCAGAAGTGTTTGCTCACTCAGATCAGTCGGAACATAGAAGCATACATGGATGATATTGTGGTTAAGTCACGGAAAGGTTCCGACCTACTGACTGACCTTGCCGAAACCTTTGCTAACCTCAGGGGATACGATATCAAGCTCAATCCATCAAAGTGCACATTCGGAGTTCCAGGTGGAAAGTTACTCGGTTTTCTTGTTTCTGAACGAGGAATCGACGCCAATCCCGAGAAAGTTGGCACCATACTCCGGATGAAGCGCCCTGTGCGTGTACACGATGTCCAGAAGCTTACAGGTTGCTTGGCCGCTCTAAGTCGATTCATTTCTCGTCTCGGTGAAAAGGCATTGCCTCTTTACCGACTGATGAAGAAGTCTGACAAGTTCGAGTGGACTCCAGAAGCTGACGCAGCGTTTGCAGAGCTCAAAGCTCTGCTCTCCGCCTAGCCGGTGCTTGCTGCCCCAATCAGTAAAGAGCCTCTGCTGCTGTACATTGCGGCCACGGGACAAGTTGTCAGTACAGTACTGCTTGCTGCCCCAGTCAGTAAAGAGCCTCTGCTGCTGTACATTGCGGCCACGGGACAAGTTGTCAGTATAGTACTTACGGTCGAGCGGGAAGAAGAAGGAAAGGCCTTCAGAGTTCAGCGCCCAGTATATTATGTGTCTGAAGTTTTGACCCCTTCGAAGCAAAGATATCTCCATTACCAGAAGCTTGTATATGGGATCTACATGACCACGAAGAAGGTTGCACACTACTTCTCTGACCATTCCATTACAGTCGTCAGCGACGCTCCACTGTCAGAGATCTTGCATAACAGAGATGCAACTGGTCGAGTGGCGAAGTGGGCGATTGAACTCCTTCCCCTAGATATCAAGTTTGAAGCAAAGAAGGCTATCAAGTCCCAAGCAATTGCAGATTTCGTCGCCGAATGGATTGAACAGCAGCTTCCGACTCAAGTTCACTCGGAGCACTGGACCATGTTCTTCGATGGATCTAAGATGCTGAATGGTTCTGGTGCTGGGGTAGTCTTGGTCTCCCCCCGAGGAGATAAGCTCAGATATGTTCTCCAGATCCACTTCGATTCCTCCAATAATGAAGCAGAATATGAAGCACTCTTGTATGGGTTGCGCATGGCCATTTCACTCGGCGTCCGGCGCCTCATGGTCTATGGTGACTCAGATTTGGTGGTTAATCAGGTGATGAAGGAGTGGGACGTCAGAAGCCCAGCTATGACTGGCTACTACAACACAGTAAGAAAGCTAGAAAAGAAATTCGAGGGGCTAGAGCTTCATCACATCCCCCGACTGAAAAATCAAGCAGCTGATGATCTGGCAAAGATAGGCTCCAAGAGAGAAGCCATTCCCAGCAATGTGTTTTTGGAGCACATCCGCTCTCCGTCAGTCCAGGAGGATCCTTTTACAGAAGAAGCCCCGCAACCGGAAAGTGCCACAGATCCGACTGAAGTCGAAATTCCTGCTGTGGTCGACCTAGTCATGGAGGTCTTGGCAATCACTCCCGACTGGACGGTACCATACATCGCGTATATCTTGAGGAAAGAACTCCCAGAGGACGAGGAAGAGGCTCGACAGATCGTCCGCCGATCCAAGGCCTTCACAGTCATAAAGGGACAGTTGTATAGGGAAAGCGCGACTAGAATCGGTCAGAAGTGCATAACACCAGAAGAGGGTCAGATAATCCTTGATGATATCCACTCGGGGACCTGTGGTCACCATGCGTCCTCTCGGACCATTGTGGCTAAAGCATACCGAGCGGGATTTTACTGGCCAAGAGCAAATGAGATGGCAAAAGAGATAGTCGACAAGTGTGGAGGCTGCCAGTTCTACTCCAACATGTCACACAAGCCTGCATCAGCCCTGAAGACCATTCCACTCGTCTGGCCCTTTGCTGTCTGGGGACTGGACATGGTTGGTCCACTGAGAACAGGCAGGAATGGATTCACGCATGTGCTTGTGGCAGTCGACAAGTTCACTAAATGGATTGAAGCCAAGCCTATCAAAAATCTTGATGCCAGCACTGCTATCAGTTTCGTCAGAGAGTTGATATTCAGATATGGGGTCCCGCATAGCATCATCACTGACAATGGGTCAAACTTCGATTCAGACAAGTTCAGAGCTTTTTGCGCCTCTCAAGGCACACGAGTCGACTACGCGTCGGTCGCGCATCCCCAGTCGAATGGACAAGCTGAAAGAGCAAATGGTCTAATTCTCAAAGGACTGAAGCCTCGACTAATGCGTGATCTCAAGCACGCAGCAGGCGCTTGGGTCGACGAGCTTCCGTCAGTTTTGTGGGGACTGAGGACCACCCCGAACCGGTCGACTGGAAGAACGCCATTCTTTCTGGTTTACGGAGCCGAAGCCGTCCTGCCGAGTGATCTACTTCACAACGCCCCCAGAGTCGAGCTTTACAACGAAGACGAAGCAGAGCAAGCCCGGCAAGACGCAGTCGACCTCCTAGAGGAGGAGAGGGAAATGGCTATGATCAGATCGACCATCTATCAGCAAGACTTGCGTCGATTCCATGCCAGAAATGTGAAGAGCCGAGCCTTCCAAGAAGGAGATTTGGTCCTCCGAGTGGATCAGCAGAAACCACACAAACTTGCTCCTACTTGGGAAGGCCCCTTCATCATCACCAGAGTCCTCCACAATGGAGCATATCATCTCTACAACGTTGGTCGCCGGATCGACGAGCCACGAGCTTGGAATGCGGAACTACTCTGCCCATTTTACACTTGAATTCTCACTCGGACGAGATGTAATAAGGAAAAAATTTCTGCAGTACATTTTTATCAAAGACAAGAGTGTTCCAATAATTGCTGTCACTCTTGTTTGCATATGAAATCCCCCAGTGGGTGACTTAGCTGCGAATCCGTTTCGCCTAAGTTTGAAAAAATCCTACCGAGTGGAGAGCAATCCTCCCACCGGGGGCTTAGCTGCAGTCCAGTACTCGCCTAAGTTCTCCCACTTAGAGACTTAGCTGCAGTCAGGCACTCGCCTAAGTTTGAAAAAATCCTACCGAGTGGAGAGCAATCCTCCCACTCGGGGGCTTAGCTGCAGTCCAGTACTCGCCTAACTTCTCCCACTTAGAGACTTAGCTGCAGTCAGGCACTCGCCTAAGTTTGAAAAAATCCTACCGAGTGGAGAGCAATCCTCCCACTCAGGGGCTTAGCTGCAGTCCAGTACTCGCCTAAGTTCTCCCACTTAGAGACTTAGCTGCAGTCAGGCACTCGCCTAAGTTTAAAAAATCCTACCGAGTGGAGAGCAATCCTCCCACTCGGGGGCTTAGCTGTAGTCCAGTACTCACCTAAGTTCTCCCACTTAGAGACTTAGCTGCAGTCAGGCACTCGCCTAAGTTTGAAAAAATCCTACCGAGTGGAGAGCAATCCTCCCACTCGGGGGCTTAGCTGCAGCCCAGCGCTCGCCTAAGTGTTTAAAAATCCTACCGAGTGGCGAGCCAGACTCCCACTCGGGGGCTTAGCTGCAGCCCAGCGCTCGCCTAAGTGTTTTAAAATCCTACCGAGTGGAGAGCAAACCTCCCACTCGAGGGCTTAGCTGCAGCCTAGCGCTCGCCTAAGTGTTTAAAAATCCTACCGAGTGTAGAGCAAACCTCCCACTCGGAGGCTTAGCTGCAGCCCAGTGCTCACCTAAGTACAGGACACAACCCAATCCGCAAGGACGACGAGGCGCAAGTCGACTGCTGCCTTCTCCTTCGGAGTTGCACCGCAAATACAAGGTTATTCCGAGTGAAGATCAAGTTCCACTCGACGAATCAAATCATGAAGATATTCAACGAGAAATCAAGATCAGATAAAGCCTAAAAGGTCCCAGACCTCAGATCAAAGTACTCGAGCCCTCGGCTCGGCGGAGTTTAACGGTTACAAATCCACTCGGCATTCCGAGGCAAATTTAAAGTGAAGCATAAAAGTTTTTCATTCCTCAGGAGGAGGACTGGAAGGGGCGACGAACTCGTCCAAGTCGATTCCGTCTGCAATACGAGTGGCAGCAGCAATGAAAGCCTTCATGAAGTCTTGAAAGTTGTGCTTCCTGGTATTGGCAACTTGGATGGCGGCCAGCTTTTCTTCTCGTGCCTCCTTGCAATGGACGCGGACCAGAGACAGAGCGACATCAGCACCACATCTAGCAGAAGATTTCTTCCATTCCGCCACTCGACCTGGGACTTCATTAAGTCGAGCCATCAGGGACTCGAGGTCGTTCTGAAGCATCGTCCTAGGCCAGAGTGATGTGTCGATCCGCGACATCGCAACCTTCAGTCGAGCAAGATAGTCAACCACGCTGGCAATACGAGACTCCAGACGGAGCACGTTCATTGCAGCCTCGTCCTTCACAAGGCAGTTAGCAGGGTCCAAGCCTGGCTCCACTCGACTGGTCTCCTCTTCAAAGTTCTGACAGAATCTGCAAACACGATTCAAGAATAAGACAGTGACCCTACACAGACTTGGTAACTGCAAGACAGTCGGGGCAGAGTAATTACCTTCGAGCACGACGAACAGCTTCTTGGCGAGTCCACCGAGATAAGCCTCCAGATTGTTCCTCTTCCCTGCCAGCTCACCTGCCTTGTCGTGCAGAGTCACGTTGTCGTTCTTCAGTCGGCTGACCTCTTGATTGGCTACCTCGAGAGCAGCTTTCAGTCTGGAGTTCTCCTGCTCAAGAGCTCCGACCGAGGCCATTTTCTCTTCAGCAAGCCTCGTTTTGTCCAAGACCTCCTTCTGTGCCTCTGCAAGATCTTGATCCTTCTTCTTTAGAGCTTCCTCCAGTTTATCTGCGGCGCGTCGAGTGCAATCAACATCAAGAATGGACAAGAAAGAAAAGCCACTCGTCAAGAATGGAGAACCTCACCAGCCATACCTTTTGCTTCTTCTTGCGCCTTCTTCAAATTCTCCTGAGCAAGCTCCAAGTTAAGGTTGAGCTGGATCTACTGATTCTCCAACTCAGTATAGCGAGCTACAAGTTTGCAGGATTTCTGTAAAAAGAAAAACCAGTCGACAGACGTCCAAAGTAAGTTGCTTCCAAGTAACTAAGAGACAATGATGACGTTTCTAAGACTACAACCGAATCAAGAACATTCGACAGTAGTCTCGGGGACTACACCCAGTGGGTGCACTCAGCGTGCCCCCACTGTAAAAAAAGTCGACTGCCCGCAGTCGACCGGATACAGTCCCATTCGACATGGCCTGACCAGACCGAGTGAAGAAATACAGCTACAACAACACAATATAAAGACTATAGTCGACTGCCAGCAGTCCACCATAGTCTCGGGGACTACACCCAGTGGGTGCACTTAGCGTGCCCCCACTCGTCCAAGAATTGGCAGACACACCCAGTGGGTGTACAGATACAAAGATATTCGGAAAAGAGATTCTTCAAACAGCATATCATAACAGACCAAGTGTTGAGTCGACTGACCTGGACGTTGCTCTGAAGAGCCGAGCTCGCGTCATAAGCTGCTTGGCTGGCCTCCCGAGCCACCTTCACTTGCTCCATCATGATTCCCGCCTGGCGTATAGCCTCTTTTGCGGCAGCCGCTTGGTCCTCAGGGACAGGGTACGCGGCAAAAAGCGAAGGCGGATCCGCAGTCGACGTCGAAGGCCGCACACTTGTCAGAGGAATGGCGAAAGTCACAGAAGCCCGAGCGGTGTCGCCACCATCCCGAGCTACGACCTCAGACGCCGGAGCAGATTGGGGGGGTCTTGTCAGCCGACGCCCTCTTGTTCCTCCTCACTCTCAGCGGTTCGTTGTCGTCGTCATCCGGGAGGTCGATAACATGAGGAGGGGCTACAAGGGAAACATTCAATCGACCAAAGTTGCAATAAATGTTCAGTCGACTCAAAGCGGAACGTCAGTAATCGTACCATGGTTGGAGGTAACAGCATCCTCCATCTCTTGGTCGTCGTCCTTGGCGGAGATCTCAGAAGTAGCAGCACTGCAAGTCTTGAAAGTCAGTCAGTTGGCTCAATGAATCGACCAAGGATCTGTCCACGGTCGACAAAGGAAAACAAGTTTTATTATTACCCAGAAATGGTGGGGACGGCCATCTTCATCTTGGGCAGAGCCTTGGGCGGCTTGGACGGCGTCGCGCGTGGGTGCTTGGGAGCCTTTCCAGTCGGCGTAGGAGAAGAGGTCTGAGGGCGTTTCGACGACTGCCCAACAGGAGCAGTCGCCCTACCACGCTCCCACGCTGGGTCGTGTGTGAGCTTGGATCGCCCCTCCGGGGGGGGGGGGGGGGGGGTTCAACCTCCTCCTCCTCTTCACTGGAGTCGACGTCGTCTCCTCCCTCTCCTTCACCGTCGGACTCCCACTCGCTTTGATCGTCTCCACTCTCACCTCCGCTCGCCTCCCCTTCCTCAGTTGGCCCCTGTGCCCCGTTGGGCGTCGAGTACATCTCGGTAGTCGCCTGGAAAACAACAGACAAGACGAAAGTCAATCGACCTACTCAAAGAAGATCAATGAAGAAAACAAGATCTCAGTCAGGAGCATAAAGACATACCTGGTCCACGTCATACGAGTTGTCGAGTGGAATTACCCTCCTGGCTCCTCGGGGGTTGTCTTTGTTCCCCGTGATGCTCGACAGCCACCCCTCCAGCATCTCATCAGTAACCTCCTCTGGGTGGACTCGAGTGGTGTCGTCGAGACCCGAGTACAGCCACATCGGGTGGTCACGAGCCTGGAGCGGTTGGATGCGCCTCCGGAGGAAGACCTCCAGCAAGTCCATACCAGTCACGCCCTCACGGACAAGCTCAACCACTCGACCAACCAGTACTTTGACTTGGGCCTTTTCCTCCGGCGTCACTTTCAGAGAAGCAGGTTTTTCAGCTCGGTCAAGAGAGAAAGGGGGGAGACCAGTCGACTGTCCTGGGGTCGCCTGGTCTTGACAGTAGAACCAGGTCGCCTGCCAACCGCGGACCGACTCCGGGAAGGTGATAGATGGAAAACAACTCTTTCCCCTCGTCTGGATCGCCAGGCCCCCGCACAGCTGGATCACCTGCGTCCTTTCGTCACTCGACTTGGCCTTCTTGACCGATTGGGAACGGCAGGTAAAGATGTGCTTGAAGAGTCCCCAATGGGGGCGGCAACCCAAGAAACCCTCACACATGGAGATGAAAGCACCAAGGTATACGATGGAGTTGGGAGTGAAGTGGTGGAGCTGCGCTCCGAAGAAGTTCAGAAAGCTCCGGAAAAAAGGGTGGGGCGGCAGAGAAAACCCGCGGTCGACATGGGTGGCTAGGAGCACACACTCACCGTCGCGAGGGTGAGGTTCGATCTCTCTCCCCGGGAGACGCGCAGCTTCGTGGGGAATGACTCCCCCCTCGACCATGTCGTCGAGATCTTCTTGCCGGATCACCGACGGCATCCAGTCGCCCTGGATCCAGCCGCGGGGCAGAGCAGACCTTGAGGAAGATCCACCCCGAGCAGATCTCTTCCCTTTCCCCTGCGCCGCCGCCTTCTTCGCGCGCTCCAGAGCGGATGTCTTGTCCTTCGCCATCGTCGCCGGCAAATCTCGCACGGGTCTGCGGCGCTAGGGTGAGAGCGGAGGTGGCGGAGGAGCTTGCGAAGGGAGAGAGGAAGAAGAGAGCACACTGTTTGGAAACCCCGAGCTGGCTACTTATAAGAGGCTGCTCCCGAGTGGCTGACTGGTAGGCCCAGGCAATCCAGTCAAATCCCGCAGCAGACGCGCGCACAGTACGTGGCGAAAAAGGTGGCACGGAAATCGAGGAGCTTCCGCTTTATCGCTTCCGATTACTGCGGCCGCTCCCGTCCCGCGCGCTTCCCGAAATCCGAATCCCACGACATCCGCGGGCTGCAAAACAACTTGTCAAAACAGAAGACCCCGCTCGCGCCGACACTCGGTATGTCACAAGTGAAGAAATTCACTCGACGAAAGGCCTGGAATGGATCAAGGCGACTGGAAGAGGTTGATGACGTCATCCATGACGACTGACCCAAAACGAGGCACTCATGTAGCCCAAAGAACCAGTCGGAAGGATCTCCAACTCTTTCCCCACTCAAACCTCGATCCATTCGGGGGATAATGATGAAGCTATGTACCTAGGGTAGGGGCACGGACCTGTCCAAAGAGCCCTACCCAAGGACATCCCTAGAAGAAGTCACCTTTCAATCGACTTGAAGGTATCCCACTCGACGGATTCAAGACACTCGACCAAGAAGCTATCACTCGACCATGAAGCCAACCACTCGACTGCCAGGAGACCCAAAGTCACTCCGCAGGCAAACGGTCGGCTATTAAGTAGTCTTTATGGTCATTATAGCACTTTATTAGGGGCGTTACCAGGAATGCCCAACCTTAAATGTACCTTAAACCCTGCATTACTGAGGGCAGGAGAGGACCGGCGAACTCTATATAAGCCACCCCCCTCCTCAGTATGAAGGGTTCGCACCTCTGTTATTCACACACGCATAATTCAATCGACCGCCTCCGGGCACCGAGACGTAGGGCTGTTACTTCCTCCGAGAAGGGCTTGAACTCGTAATCCTCGCGTGCTTACAACTCCTCCATAGCTAAGATCTAGCCTCTCCATACACACCCCCCTACATCACTGTCAGAGTTAGAACCACGACACCAGGCTGGCCGAACGATCCGGACGAGGTCCCGGACGATCCGGACAAGGTCCCGGACGATCCGGACAGAGCCCGGACGATCCGGATAAGTGGATACCCGAGAACACCCGAAGCTGCACCCTAAAGCCGGACCATCCGGACATGTCCCGGATCATCCGGACCCCAGCCGGACGTCCGGACCACCCTCCAGAGATTCGGGCAGCCACCGACGTCGCCCGCCTACTCGCCTCGTCCGGACCTCCTCCCGGATTATCCGGTTGCCCGTCCGGATCATCCGGACCACCACATGTGTGTGCGTGTTGGGCCGAAGCCCATGTACCCCTTCGGCCCCTTTGCCTATATGAACGACTCCTCCACCAATTTTCTAGGGTTAGCAAAGGATTAGCTCATATTTGTGTGAGAGCTTTGCTCATCCACTTGGTTACCTTCTCCTCGGAGATCGCGCCTCCTCGGAGAAGATCCCCAAGCGGATTCAAGATCCCGTCACGGGAAGAACCTTAAGACCTCCTCACGGAGAAGATCGTGCTACTTGTATCGTCCTTAGTTGACTGTGGATCATGTATCTCTTATGTGTTTGATGATCTAGCATATGTGTGATCGTTCTTGTTGGTTGGAGTCATTCTCTCATGTTTTCCCCTCGTGTTCTTCGTGTTCATCGCGGATCCGCTCCTTTCGTGAAAGATCGGCCATCTAGGGTTCCATCCTACATCAGTCATGGTGGCCGAGATCAGAGGATCGGTTGGACGGATGGAGCCTTGGAGGCGATGGAGTCAGCCATGTGTCAGATAACTCTCAGTAGCAGCAGTGATAAGTGCGGATGGCAACACTGACGGATTTCATTTTAGGTGGTACTCCTCGGGTGCCGAGTTGTGACTTTCAGGATGAAAACATAAGGCCTGACCTTCATTGGTTGTGTCTGTCGGTTGCCTTGCTGAAGGAATTGTTTTGAAAGCGCGGACTTTCTCCAGGGTGAAAAACTAAGATCTTGGATCGCGCAACGACGACGCTTGTGCACTGTTTTCTTCTTGGAGTTTGGAGACTTTTTATGTTTTTCGGGTGTTGTATTAGGTGGTGGTAGGTGTGCTGCTGTTGAGAGGAGTCGATCACTGTGATGGGACCTTTCTTTTTTTTTCTTTTTAATTTTTCTTTTGACTGTGTGCATCCTGGATGTCTTTATAATATATTATAGATGCTGAGGTTGATGTAATTGATATCTTCGCGATATTAATATACTGCTCCCATGGCCATGTCCTACCAAGTAGGAGTAGTAGTAGATAATCATCAAGCCGAACAAGGCTGAGACGTGGATGAGGAGCTAGCCCTTTTCGCACGCAGCTAGGCGTCAAGCTGTTGCATGACGAGCGAGCGTAGCTTTTGCGGCTCCATCGGCCAAGCAAGCGAAATCATTCCTCCTTTCCAATCTAATCCCAGAACAATGGTGGGGCGCGCGAGATGCGGCGGATTTGGCCACGGCTTCGATTCGATCGTCCCTCTACCGGCCGGCCGGGTGCGTAGCCATTTTGCCTCTTTTGTCACCCACCTAGGGCTAAGGGGCCGCCGGGCTGAAGAAAGCGATATCATGGTGCTATCATCACGCGTACCTGCTGCAACCGCGTACTATGTAGGAGTATGTGTGCGTGTGTGTGTGTGTGCGGGCGCCGCGTCCGTTTCGTTTGTGCGCAGATCCGGCCGCGCGCATGCACTCCATTGCGCCGTTGAAAGGTGGTCATGGCGGATCTGGAGTGACGTTCATGGGCTTTCACTTTCGCCCGCCATGCAGCCTAGAGGCGCCTACCAAGGTTAGATTGGCGCTAGGGAGGGAGTGGACCTGCTCTCATTGAGTCTAAATGCATACTTCATGTCTTCCACACCGGCGTTATCCTTTAAAAAAAAAGGTCTTTCACACGTCCATCTCACTCTTGCGAATTCTGAAAAAAAATTCCAGTTAGCACTAATGCCGGCCTGTCAAAACAACCTTTAAAGTTGGACGAAAACCTATGTTCATAATTTGAGGGAGTATATATGTTATCGGGATAGCTAAATCTCAGTCGACCGTGCAAAAAATACTTTAAATTTACTCTTTCTTTTTCTGTGCGTGTTTAGACTTAGTTAAATCTTAGTTGATTGAGATTTGATCACACCCCCATATGTTACTTATTATGCGGCGGGGCCCTTATCTTCTTTCCATTCGACGATGACGACCACAACGACGTTAATACCGGGCACCGCCCAACTCTCCTCTGCCGGCGAGAAAAGATGGTGGATGCACAAAATCGTCTAGTGATGCCCACAAGAACTGCTCCTACGGTCCCCAAATTCCATATCCATGCTAACATGCCGAGACCTTGGCCCTCTAGCAAAAGTGGCAGGCCACCTTTCCCTTCCTCTGCCTGCTTACCAAACATTACTCACGGTGTGATCAACTGCGCCGTGCTGCGGCCATGCAAGCTCAGGCAAGCAAGAATGACGTCCGGACCGGAGGCTCATCCGTCCGTTTCAATGATCAGCCTGCTCCCTTCCTATGCTCTGATCCATGCTCCTACTTCATTCTATGGTTATTTTTTCTTTTTTCTTTTATAATCTAATCATCCCTTGGTTTTAAGGAGATGAGGCCGGGCCTTACGTACGCGGAAGCACGGATGGGCACATGTCAGAGGAGCATACCGTAGGATGAAGTGGGGGCACGGATGGAAGCATGGGGAGGGAGCAGGCAAGCCGGATCCATTTCAAAGGACGATACTTGCCTGCTCCTCCGGCGTGTGCCCATCCGTGCTCCCGCGTACGTGGCTTGATTTGATTGGAACAAAATAATGCATGACCCCATCCCCTTAAAATTAGGGGGGAAGATGATTAGATTAGAAAAAAAAATAAAAAAATAACTGTAGGATGAAATGGGAGCACGGATGGAAGCATGGGAGGGAGCAGGCAATCCGGATCCGTTTCAAAGTACGAGACTTGCCTACTCCCCCGGCGTGTGCCCATCCGTGCTCACGCGTACGTGGCTTGATTTGATTAGAACAAAATAAGGCATGACCCCATCCCTTTAAAATCAGGGGGGAGATAATTAGATTATAAAGAAAAAAGAAAAAAAAACAACCGTAGAATGAAGTGGATGGGAGCATGAGAAGGGAGCAGGCAAGCCGGATCCGTTTCAAACGCATGCATATGATTAGATTAGAAAAAAAAGAGAAAAAAAACAACCGTAGGATAAAGTAGAAGTACGGATGAGAGCATGAGAAAAGAGCAGACAAGCCGGATCCCGTTTCAATCGCATGCATACGCGTGCACGACGCTCCTTCCTTCCAAAAACAGCCAGCCATTCCACATAGGAGCAGTCTAGTATCGATCGATCATGTCCTTCCGCCTTTCCGATCCGAATCAGCTGTACCTGTGCCTGTACGCAACGCAATTATTGCAGTGGAGCGCATCATGTATACGTGAGTCCCCGTCTGCGTCTGCCGTCCTGCGCAAAATCTATGGCTCCGCGTCAGCTACAGCGGAAGAGATCGTCTCCGTGGCCTCCACGGACGCCTTGATCCCGGGCCCTTGGTCCTTGAATCAGCAGCTCCCTTCCGCTTAGATCAGTCGTGCTCCTGCGCTTGTCGCCGCCCGTGCTACATTTTGGTACGTACGTAAGTGATTTATTGTGATCTCCATGGGCCAGCCCGCCAGGCCTCCCTCCTTGTCGAGAGAGCACAGCACAGCAGGTACTGTGGCACCCCATGGCCCCTGGGACTGTTTGCTCGCTCGATCTCGCCAATTCGCCATGACCGTGCGTGCAGTAGCGACGACGGGCGAGTTAGTGGCGCATACTGTACTGTACATACGTGTTCTGGGCTCGACTCGAGTCCACTCCTGTAGCTGCTTGCTGCTGATACGGTAGTGTGTGTGTGTGATTATAGTTTTCTAGTAGTACTACTACAGTAGTCCCCAGCAAAGCTAGGTTTAAATTAAGCTGGACGGGCTAAAAGGCGCCTGCTTACCACGATCCTTCGAATCTTGGTGGGTGCCCAGACGGGTAACAACTCCTACTAGCAGCAATAACTAGCTCTGCTTTGTCCGGCCTGGGCATATCAGCCGCGGCCGTGCAAGCGACACCGTGACTCGACTTGATTAATCCACGCTCCGTGGCTCTGTCCAAATCAAATCCCAGACCACATGCATGTGGCTAACCAAATCATCCCATGTTTCCTCGCAGCCATTCGTACTTGCCGTGCGCCGTCCTTGCACACCTGCATTATTGGCGAGAGTTGAAGCGATATGTTTGGCTATATGCATTGCTTTTTTAATAATAAAAGCTACTCCCTCTGTTCCAAAATAGATGACACAATTTTATACTAACTTTGTATTAAAATTGAGTCATTTATTTTAGAACGGAGCAAGTACTATTTTTTGTTGACTCAACATATTACATCAACGAACTCACATCTGACTGTGACGCACCTCCTACCCGGATCACCAAATGCACATCATCAAATATCGTGGACATGTTTGGAGGTATGCGCCAACATATTTACGGACATCCAGTCAAACGCCGGCCATCTAACCGGAATTTAAGAAAGTTCATTATTATTTTTACATATAAACAGATGAATTTAACAAGTTTGAAATAAATTTAAACTATAATAAACCTAAACTGTGCATAATAGTAGCGGACGACCTTGTACTAATGGCCTTCGAGGTCACCGACACCTCCTTCGTTGTCCGCGACATCTTTGTCTCCACACACGCCTTTTTCGTCACCACGGGTGGAGGAAGACAAGACTATCCGTGAGCTCGGGGGGTTGAAGACAAAGAGAAAGGTGGAACTACTCAGGCGGCTGCGAGATAGGTGGGGGACGTGCAAAATCCTTCGGCTCGATATTTATACTAGAGTGGGCAACGAACTGCTGCAAACCTACGCGACACGTGTCAAAAAAGGAGTCATGGCGTCAATTCAGCACAGGAATCCACACGATCAACATTTAAAACCCACTACACCGCAGAGCGTCACTTGGGTTTTCTATCAGTCGGCTCGAGGAATTCGAGGAGTCTTCCCTCACACGCGGTGTGAAAGAAACCCGACGGACACGCAAAAGATCTCGATGTGATGACTCATAAAGATTCGCAGTGATGACTGCTCACAACTCGCCTTCCAATCGGCTAAGGACTTTCAGTGGACTGAGAATCACGAATCAAATCGGCTGGTAGGGTCCGTCCCTAGTCGTGCAACCCATGCCCGAGGCACGATGATTATCCGAGTGCCAGACACTCGAAGAAACCTGAGTGAAGCGACACTCGTCGTAGATCCGTTCTGTGTAAGAGCAAGGAGCGCCCGAGATACCTCCCCGTGGCGCGAGTCAGATTCTTTTCGAAGAACCGAATATCCGGCTGCGCAGACTTGGTTCCGCAGAAACGCATCTGGCAAGTGTTCCTCATGATGGATACCGAATGGCTATGCTTGATATGATCGAGCCCAAATGCCCCAGATCACCACTTGGAATCGGATGATATGCATACAATTGGACCACGGGCCATCTTCTCTAGAAGAGATTGAAAAATGGGTATTGCCAAGTCTTCATCCGATTTTCTTGCCTCTTTGTCCTCCGAGGGCATGAACATACTGAGTCCACCAAAGTCTCTTAGTCGAAACTCAAGCTCGCCGAATAGTCGGACACCTTGCCAAGGAGAAGCATACGACCATTCTCTCTACCAAGACCTCGACTGACTCGGGGGCTACTGTCGGGGTTATAAATGCGAGGTAGACCCAAGTATATGGATGGCCCATTTAAGCCCATGACCCCACGACGACTCGGCCAAGAAGACCCTGGGCCATGGGCCACAGTCATCAGCCCATCAAAAATAAGGATGGTAGCTCAAGACCATGCTGTGACTCTGATGTCTGCTACACAACTTTATTCTTGTAGATTCTATTGGGCCTCCAAGCGCAGAGTTTTGTAGGACAACAACAAATTTCACACAAGTGGATGACCTATGGTTTATCAATTCATGGGAGGTGTAGGATGAAGATGGTTCTCTCTTAAACAATCCTGCAACCAAATACAAGAAGTCTCTTGTGTCCCCAACACACCTAATACAATTGTCAGTTGTATATGTGCACTAGTTTGGCAAAGAGATGATGATAGATGTGTAACATGGATGGTAGAAATAGGTTTTATAATCTGATCAAATAAACAGCAAGGTAGCAAGCAACAAAAGTGTGTGAAAATGGTGCCCCAATGCTTAGAAACAAGGCCTATGGTTCATAGTTTCACTAGTGCAATCTCTCAACATCATTAACATAATTGAATCACATAAGAATCTCTCAAAGTGCGGCAAAGAATCACTTAAAAGTCTCTTGTCTGATCAGAGAAAGTAGGATCAAATCTCCTAGGTAGTAAACCACCTCAAAGTTGTGTTTCCAATCAATCTTATGAACCACTACAAAGTGTCACAGATAGTTCTAGGGATCGTACTATGACAACACCATATACCATATATATGATACGCATCAATCAACTATAATGTCACCTAGATACCCCAATTTCACCACGAGTATCCGCGAGTGAGACATGCATCAAGTGATATGGAATCCAAAATATTCAATCCAACATAAAGAAACATCAAAGATCAAGACTCAATTCACCACGAAAATAAGAGAGGTAGGTGAACATCATGTGATCCAACTATATTGATAAAGCTCATGATACATCAAGATCGTGTCAAATCAAGAACACGAGAGCGACCGAGCGAGAGAGAGAGAGAGAGATCAAATACATAGCTACTGCTACAAACTCTAAACCCTGAGGATGAAGTACTCACGCATCACCATATAGGCAGCAAGGATGATGAAGATGACCTCCGTGATGGCTTCCCCCTCTGGGATGGTGATACGTCTCGAAAGTATCTACTTTCCAAACACTTTTGCTCCTGTTTTGGACTCTAATTTGCATGAGTTCAATGGAGCTAACCCGGACTGACGCTATTTTCAGCAAAACTACTATGCTGTTATTTTTTGAGCAGAAATAAAAGTTCTCGGATTGGGCTGAAACTTTACAGAGATTTTTTCTAGAATATATAAAAATACTGGCGAAAAGATCTAACAGAGGGGGACACCAGAGAGCCACAAGCTCAGGTGGCCCCTCCTAGGGCACGCCGCCCAGGCTTGTGGGCCCTTGAAGACTTCATTTGCCCTACCTCCAAGTCCATAGGTACCGTCTCGTGGAGAAAAAAATCAGAGAGAAAGTTCCATCGCGTTTTACGATTCGGAGCCATCGCCACCTCTTGTTCTTCATCGGGAGGGATGAGATGGACTCCGTTCGGGGCTCCAGAGAGGGGGATTCATCGACATCGTCATCATCAAAAATTCCATGATGCTCACTGCTGGGAGTGAGTAATCCCTTTGTAGGCTTGTTGGATGGTCATGGAGTTGGATGGGATTATCATGTAATCGAGTCAATTTGTTAGGGCATGATCCCTAGTATCCACTATGTTCTGAGATTGATGTTGCTATGACTTTGCTATGCTTAATGCTTGTCTCTAGGGACCGAGCGACATGATGTCAGATTTGAACGCTCTATGTTTGCATGAATATATTTGAGTTCTTGATCCAATCTGCTAGTTATATGCACTTGTTGTTGTTATGATCCGCATACCCAAAGTGACAATAGTTGGGATACTCTCTGGGGATGACTATAATTTGAGGACTTCATGTATTCACCATGTGTTAATGCTTTGTTCCGGTTCTTTGTTAAAAGGAGGCCTTAATATCCCTTAGTTTCTTAATGGACCCCACTGCCACAGGAGGGTAGGACAAAAGATGCCATGCAAGTTCTTATTGATGGGGAACATTGCATGAAAATCAAAAAATTTCCTATGAAATACCCAGGATCTAATCTAGGAGATGCATAGTAACGAGAGGGGAGTGTGTCTACATACCCTTATAGACCAAAAGCGGAAGCATATATTGAAGGAAATATGCCCTAGAGGCAATAATAAAGTTGTTATTATATATTTCCTTATTCATGATAAAGTTTTATTATTCATGCTAGAATTGTATTGATCGGAAACTTAAATACATGTGTGAATACATAAACAAATACCATGTCCCTAGTAAGCCTCTACCAGACTAGCTCGTTGATCAAAGATGTTTAAGGTTTCCTAACCATAGACATGTGTTGTCATTTGATAACGGGATCACGTCATTAGGAGAATGATGTGATGGACAAGACCCATCCGTTAGCTTAGCATATTGATTGTTCAGTTTATTGCTATTGCTTTATTGATGACGAATACATATTCCTTTGACTATGAGATTATGCAACTCCTGGATACCGGAGGAATACCTTGTGTGCTATCAAACGTCACAACATAACTGGGTGATCATAAAGATGTTCTACAAGTATCTCCGAAGGTGTTTGTTGAGTTGGCATAGATCGAGATGAGGATTTGTCACTCCAAGTATTGGAGATGTATCTCTGGGCCCTCTCGGTAATACACATCATAAGAAGCCTTGCAAGCAAAGTGACTAAGGAGTTAGTTATAAGATGATGTATTATGGAACGAGTAAAGAGACTTGCCGGTAACGAGATTGAACTAGGTACGAAGATACCGACGATCGAATCTCGGGCAAGTAACATACCGATGGACAAAGGGAATTATGTATGTTGTCATAAGGTTTAATCGATAAAAATCTTCGTAGAATATGTTGGAGCCAATATGGGCATCTAGGTTCCTCTATTGGTTATTGACTGGAGAGGTGTCTCGGTCATGTCTACATAGTTCTCAAACCCGTAGGGTCCGCACGCTTAACGTTCATTGACGATATAGTGTTATATGATTTGGTGACCGAATTTTTTTCAGAGTCCCAGATGAGATCATGGACATGACGAGGAACTCTGGAATGATCCGTTGGTAAAGATTGATATATAGTATGATGGTATTCGGACACTGGAAGAGTTTCAGAGTGCACCGGGTAGTTATCGGATCACCGGAAGGGGTTCCGGGCATCCCTGGGAAGTATATGGGCCATATGGGCCAAAAGAGGGGAGCACACCAGCCCACAAGGGGCTGGCGCACCCCTCCTATGGCAGACGGCCTAGGGGAGGAACGTAAAGGGGGGGATTCGGCCTCCCCCTTCCTTTATCTCCCCCTTTCCTTTCTCCCGGAAGCAAATAAGGAAGGGGGGGGGCAAGGGCAGGAGCCCAAGTAGGATTCGGCCCTACTTGGGGCGCCTCTTGGCCTCTTCCCTCTCCGCCACCTATATATATATATGTGGGAGGGGGGCGTCACACATAACCACGACAATCTCTTAGCCATGTGCGCGCCCCCCTCCACCGTTTACACCCTCGGTCATATTTTCGTAGTGCTTAGGCGAAGCCCTGCGAAGATAGCATCACCATCATCATGACCATGCCGTCATGCTGCTGGAACTCATCCAATACTTCGCCGTCTTGCTGGATCAAGAAGGCGTGGACGTCACCGAGATGAATGTGTGTTGAACGCGGATGTGTCGTATGTTCGGTACTCGATCGGTTGGATCGCGGAGAAGTTCGACTACATCAACCACGTTACTAAAAACTTACACTTACGGTCTATGAGGGTACATAGACACACTCTCCCCCTAGTTGATATGCATCTCGATGGATAGATCTTGCGTGTGCGTAGATTTTTTTCCATGCAATGTTTCCCAACAATGGCATTCGAGCCAGGTCTATGCGTAGATGATATGCATGAGTAGAACACAAAGAGTTGTGGGCGGTGATAGTCATACTGCTTACCATCAACGTCTTATTTTGATTCAACGGTATTGTGGGATGAAGCGGCTCGGACCAACCTTACATGTCCACGTACATGAGACCGGTTCCACCGTCTGACATGCAACTAGTTTTTCATAAAGTTGGTTGGCGGGTGTTTGTTTCTCCTACTTTAGTTGAATCAAATTTGACTACGACCGATCCTTGAAGAAGGTTACAACAGCAAACTTTATGATTCATCATTGTGGTTTTTGCGTAGGTAAGAATGGTTCTTGCTAGAAGCCCGTAGCAGCCACATAAAACTTGCAACAACAAAGTAGAGGACGTCTAACTTGTTTTTGCAGGGCATGTTGTGATGTGATATGGTCAAGATATGATGCGATATATGTTGATGCATGAGATGATCATGTTTTGTAATATCGACAACTGGCAGGAGCCTTAGGGTTGTCTCTTTATTGTATTAAATGCAAGCGCCATGTAATTGCTTTACTTTAACCATATACGTTAGCAATAGTTGGCGAGACGACCCCGACGCAACGATGGAGATCAAGGTGGCGAGCTGGTGACGATGGAGATCATGATGATGCTTTGGAGATGGAGATCAAAAGCATAAGATGATGATGGCCATATCATGTCACATATTTTGATTGCATGTCATGTTTATCCTTTATGCATCTTATTTTACTTAGAATGGCGGTAGCATTATAAGATGATCCCTTCACTAAATTTCAAGATAAAAGTGTTCTCCCCGAGTATGCGCCGTTGCCAAAGTTTGTTGTTTCGAAGCACCTCGTGATGATCGGGTGTGATAGACTCTACATTCACATACAACGGGTGTAAGACAGTTTTGCACATGCAGAATACTTGGGTTAAACTTGACGAGCCTAGCATGTACATACATGGTCTTGGAACACTGGAGACCGAAAGGTCAAACGTGAGTCATATAGTAGATATGATCAACATAAAGATGTTCACCATTGATGACTACCCCATCTCACGTGATGATCGGACATGGGTTAGTTGATTTGGATCATGTATCACTTACATAACTTGAGGGATGTTTATTTAAGTGGGAGTTCATTAGTAATTTTATTAATTGCACTTAATTTATCATGAACTTAGTCTTATAGTTTTGCATATATATGTTGTAGATCAATGGCCTGAGTTACCGTTCCCCTGAATTTTAATGCATTCCTAGAGAAAGCTAAGTTGAAAGATGATGGTAGCAACTACACGAACTAGGTCCGTAACTTGAGGATTATCCTCATTGTTGCACAGAAGAATTATGTCCTTGATGCACCACTAGGTGACAGACCAGCCGCAGGAGCTACTGCAGATGTTATGAACGTCTGGCAGGGTCGATCTGATGACTACTCGATAGTTCAGTGTGCCATGCTTTATGGCTTAGAACCAGGACTTCAAAGACGTTTTGAACGACATGGAGCATATGCGATGTTACAAGAGTTGAAGTTAATATTTAAAGCAAATGCCCGGGTTGAGAGATATGAAGTATCCAACAAGTTATATAGCTATAAGATGGAGGAGAACAGTTCTGTCAATGAACACATACTCAAAATTTCTGGGTATCACAACCACTTGACTCAGCCGGGGGTTTATCTTCCAGTTGATAGTGTTATTGACAGAGTTCTTCAGTCACTGCCACCAAGCTACAAAGGCTTCATGATGAACTATAATATGCAAGGGATGAACAAAACAATTCCTGAGCTTCTCACAATGCTTAAGGCTGCAGAGATAGAAGTCAAGAAGGAACATCAAGTGTTGATGGTTAACAAGACCACTAGTTTCAAGAAAAAGGGCAAGGGAAATAAAGGGAACTTCAAGAAGAATGGCAAGCAATTTGCCACTCCTAAGAAGAAGCCCAAAGCTGGACCCAAGTCTAAAACTGAGTGCTTCTACTGCAAAGGGAATGGTCACTGGAAGCGGAACTGCCCCAAATACTTGGCGGATAAGTATGGCAAAGTGAACAAAGGTATATTTGATATACATGTTATTGATGTGTACCTTACTAATGCTCATAGCAGCGCATGGGTATTTGATACTGGTTCGGTTGCTTATATTTGTAACTTGAAACTAGAGCTGCAGAATAAACAAAGATTGGCTAAGGACGAGGTGACGATGCACGTCAGGAATGGTGTAACACCCTTGATGCGACTATAGCTCCCACGTGTCGAGGCACGACTTAGAGACATAATCGCATTGAAGGCATATGTCGCAAGTTGGGCAATCTTCACAACATCCCATGTAATATAGATAATAAAAGGGGAGATAACATAGTTGGCTTACACTCGCCACGTCAATCAAGTACATAAATAACATTACATCATTCAAACACTCATGGCCCGACTACGGCGCCAAAATTAAAGATAACCCAACATGCGACACGGTCCCGATCACCCCAACTGGGCACCACTACTGATCATCAGGAAAGGAAACATAGTATCATTGAGAGTAATCGTCGAACCCCCACTTGAGCTCAAGCGCGTCACCTGGAGCAGAATCATCAGGCCCTGCATCTGGTTTGGAAGTAATCTGTGAGCCACAGGGACTCAGCAATCTCGCACCCTCGCGATCAAGACTATTTAAGCTTAATAGGCAAGGCAAGGTAAATAAGTGGAGCTGCAGCAAGCGACTAGCATATATGGTGGCTATCCTGTTCGCAAAAGAGAGCGAGAAGAGGAGGCAAGGCACGAGCGAGAAACTAGAGAGCAACCTGCGCAAGCATTACTCTAACACCGTGTCCACTTCCCGGACTCCGCCGAGAAGAGGCCATCACGGTAACACACTCAGTTGATTCATTTTAATTAAGTTAAGGTTCAAGTTATCTACAACCGGACATTAACAAATTCCCATCTGCCCATAACTGCGGGCACGGCTTTCGAGTCCACCAATAAGCCTGCTTGAGGTCCTGATACATCTTCGTGCTCCCAGGGTGGATGGAGAGGAGAGAATTGTGAGCCTCGTTCATGATCACTTTACGGAGGTCACCTTTGGGCACAACAATACGATCCTCGAAGAAGAGAGTGTCCTTGTCATCAAGGCCGTAGCACTTGTACTTGGGTTGACTCTTGGCAATCCCAATCTTCACCTTTTTCACCATAGCATCAAGAAGCTGAGCTTGGCGAATCTGGTCTTCAAAGGTAGGAGAGACTTGAAGGTTGGCGAGGAAACCTTGAGGAACAACTTGCAGATTAGGTTTGCGAAAAGCTTCACAAAGCTCGGGTTGATAAGGCTTGAGAATCAGACTGTTGCAATAAGCCTTCCTGCTCAATGCGTCAGCAATCACATTGGCCTTGCCTGGAGTATACTCGATACTCGGATTATACTCTTGAATCATTTCGACCCATCGAGTTTGCCTGAGGTTGAGATTAGGCTGAGTGAAGATGTACTTGAGACTCTTGTGATTAGTGAAAATGTCCACTTTTCTTCCCAATAAGAGATGTCTCCAAGTCAAGAGAGCATGCACAACTGCCGCCAACTCGAGATCATGAGTGGGGTAGTTCTTCTCATTGGGCTTCCACTTGCGAGAGGTATAAGCAACAACTTTCTTCTCTTGCATCAACACTGCGCCAAGACCTTGGAGAGAGGCATCACAAAAGACCTCATATGGCTTGGATTCATCAGGCGGAGTCAGAACTGGAGCAGTGATCAATTTCTCTTTCAAAGTGTTGAAAGCAATGTCACACTCCGGAGACCAAACGTACTTGACGTGCTTCTGGAGAAGATTTGAGAGAGGCTTCGCGATCTTGGAAAAGTTTTCAACGAATCTTCGGCAGTAGCTTGCGAGACCAAGGAAGCTATGGAGTTGCTTCACATTCCGAGGAGGTTCCCAATTCACAATTGCAGACACCTTCTCAGGATTCACGGCAATGCCCTTGGCAGAGATGATATGACCAAGATAAAGAACCTCATCGAGCCAAAATTCGCACTTGGAGAACTGGCGTAGAACTTGTGTTCCCTCAGCTTATCGAGTACCAAATGCAAGTGCTTGGCATGATCTTCCTTGTTCTTTGAGAAAACCAGAATGTCGTCGAGATAGACCAAAACGAAGTCATTGGTGTAGGCGTTTAAGATGAAGTTCATCATGCGAGAGAACGTCGGAGGAGCGTTGACAAGGCCAAAAGACATGACAGTGTACTCATATGAACCATAGGTTGTCCTGAAAGCCGTCTTGGGAATATCTTGTTCACGGATTCGAATCTGATGATAACCCATACGGAGATCAAGCTTGGAGAATACTTGGCTACCTTTGAGTTGTTCGAACAACTCGTTGATGTTGGGAAGTGGGTATTTGTTCTTGATGGTCTTCTTGTTCAATGGAAGATAGTTAACACAAAGTTGGTCCGTTCCATCCTTCTTCTTCACAAAAAGAACACAACAACCCCACGGAGAAGAACTAGGCCGGATGAGACCCATTCTCTCTTGAATATCGAGTTGCTTCTTCAGCTCCTTCAACTCTTCAGGTCCGAGCTTGTAAGGACGCTTGCACACCGGTTCCGTGCCAGGCTCAAGATCAATGACGAATTCAACTAGCCGGTGCGGGGGCATTCCTGGAAGCTCTTCTGGAAAGACGTCTTGATATTCGCAAACAACTGGAATTTGCGAGATAGCATCCAGTTCACCCTTCTCATTGAGAGAATACAGACGGATTGTATTATCACGAGCGACAAAGACAATTAGATCCTCAGACGAATGAGTCAATTGAATCTGCCTGGCTGCACAATCAAGATGCGCCTTGTGCTTAGAAAGCCAATCCATCCCGAGAATACGATCAATATCCGAGTTACCAAGGATCATTGGAGAAGCCAGAAACTTGAAATCACCCATCGAGATAGAAATATCCGGAACCTCGTAGTTAGAGAGCAAACATCTACTCGGAGAGACAACTGCTAACGGTTTATGTATGACTTGAGAGAACCAACCATGCTTAGATGCAAAAGGTCTCGAGATAAAACAATGTGATGCACCAGTGTCAAAAAGAACTTTTGCGGGAACATCGTTAACAGGAAGGTTACCCATGATGACATCTGATGAATCCTCTGCCTGAGCTGCATTCACCATATTGACCTTGGCGTACTTGGGGTTATGCTTGACCACAGCTGTACTTGCCGATCTGACAGGAGGAGGAGGGAGACGCCTCTGGTTGAGACACTTGTTGGCATAGTGACCCTTCTGTTGGCACTTGTTGCACGTGACCTCTGAAAGCGGACGGTGATACGGAGCACTTGATCTTGGAGCTTGAGACGAAGTCTTGTTTCGAAAGCCAGGGTTGGGTGGATGGGAAGATCCACTGCCACCTTTGCTCTTCTGCTGATACGGCTGATGGAACGGAGGAGGAGGAAGCCAATACTTCTGCTGCTTGGCCACTTGAGTAGAGGAAGAAGGAGTAGCATCTCTGACTCGCTTCTTGGAAGCATCACACCTCAATTGAGCAGCCTCTTGCTTCAGTGCCATGTTGTAGAACTCATCATACCTCAAGGGCTCAAAGAGGACAAGAGCTAGCTGAATTTCTTCTCTGAGACCACCCCTGAACTGGTATATCATGCTCTTCTCATCAGGAACGTCCTGCTAGGCAAAGCGAGTGAGCTTCTGGAACAACTTGTTGTAGTCATAGACAAAAAAAGAGCCTTGCTTCAGGTTGCGGAATTCCTCATGCTTGCTTTCAACCACGCTCAGAGGGATATGATGAGCTTTGAAGTCTTGAAGGAATTCATCCCAAGTGATCACACGTCCACCTCTGGAATCCTTGTACTGCTGGAACCATTCTGCAGCTTGATCTTTGAGTTGGAAGGAAGCGAACTTGAAGAAGTCCTCAGGCCTGACGTTACTGCACTCGAAATTCTTGCACAGATCCACGAGTCAATCGTCAGCATCGGTTGCCTCAACACAATTGCTGAAAGTCTTCGGCCCGTTAGCAAGGAACTGGTTGAGTGTAGCAAAGTGATTCTGATTGTTGCCTTGGTTCCCTTGGTTGCCTTGATTGCGCTCTTGAAGAATCTGCATGATCAACTGTGTGTTTGCATTGGTTGCGGCCATCACAGCTTGCCATGCCTCCGGAGGAGGTGGAGGTGGTGGCGGATCCTGATCCTGATTCTGATTGGTGCTCTTAGCGGGAGCCATCCTGAAGAGGTTGACCACCGTTAGCACATAGACAGATAGATGAAGCTGAATCCAACGGAATGAAAATTGCAACATAAAGTCTTCACATCCGAACAAAATGAACGAATGCATTCCTCTTGAAATGGTCACATATCCATAAATTGATAAGCCACTTAGAATTAGGTAGAGAAATAAATCAACAAGGTACGGATCAAGAACGAATACTCGGTAAGAAATCCCAATCTCAAACCAAATATCCGTGGAAGAAGAACTAGAGCTACGAGAATTCCCACCTATGGAACTCCCGAACCTTTCCAGTTATGCAATCAGGTGTTGGGGATACAGGGGAAGCATAATATCTCACCCAAATCTAGCAAATCCTACATCCAGCTGTACCCATCCTTCAACACATAACCGAGAAAAACTTCGGAAACCATCTACCTCAACCTTCGAAAAGCATCCGTTATACAAGTTATGGCGATACTCCCGAACTCCCGCCCCAGAACTGGGTGGCGTCGAGGTTATCTCACCAACGAACTACATAAAAGAGATTTTTGATGTCGGCGTACTAAACTTAGGTATTCCAGAACTGCAACGATAAAATTATGACGACAACACCTCAGAGCTCAACTCCCCGGGACACTTCCACAAAACCCCTGACAGGAGGCACCAAGACAATGTTCTCATCATAAAACCATCGGAACGATTCCAAGATACCCGCGTGATCCTAATTTTTTTTAGTGAAATTTGAGAAGAGAAGAGTCAAAACTCTACGTCAGGATGCCTTACCAGAGCGATGAGGAGACTGAGAAGTAAAAAGAATTCCTAAACTCTCTGATATATAATTCCTAAATGACTCAAAACATTTTTCTAGACACAACTCGGCCGCTAATGACGATCAAGCAATGGGGCTCCTAAGGTCGGGGAAGGCTCTGATTACCAACTTGTAACACCCTCGATGCGACTATAGCTCCCACGTGTCGAGGCACGACTTAGAGACATAATCGCATTGAAGCCATACGTCGCAAGTTAGGCAATCTTCACAACATCCCATGTAATATAGATAATAAAAGGGGAGATAACATAGTTGGCTTACACTCGCCACATCAATCAAGTACATAAATAACATTACTTCATTCAAACACTCATGGCCCGACTACGACACTAAAATTAAAGATAACCCAACATGCGACATGGTCCCGATCACCCCAACTGGGCACCACCACTTATCATCAGGAAAGGAAACATAGTATCATTGAGAGTCCTCGTCGAACTCCCACTTGAGCTCAAGCGCGTCACCTGGAGCGGAATCATCAGGCCCTGCATCTGGTTTGGAAGTAATCTGTGAGCCACAGGGACTCAGCAATCTCGCACCCTCGCGATCAAGACTATTTAAGCTTAATAGGCAAGGCAAGGTAAATAAGTGGAGCTGCAGCAAGCGACTAGCATATATGGTGGCTATCCTGTTCGCAAAAGAGAGCGAGAAGAGGAGGCAAGGCACGAGCGAGAAACTAGAGAGCAACCTGCGCAAGCATTACTCTAACACCATGTCCACTTCCCGGACTCCGCCGAGAAGAGGCCATCACGGTAACACACTCAGTTGATTCATTTTAATTAAGTTAAGGTTCAAGTTATCTACAACCGGACATTAACAAATTCCCATCTGCCCATAACTGCGGGCACGGCTTTCGAAAGTTCAAATCCCTGCAGGGGAGTCCCAACTTAGCCCATGACAAGCTCTCACGGTCAACGAAGGAATAGACCTCCTCCCGAGATGTTCCGATCAGACTCGGTACCTCGGTTCTTCAAGACACTTCGACAGGTTAAAACTAGTCCAGCAACACCGCCCGAATATGCCGACAAATCCCGATAGGAGTTGCACATATCTCGTTCTCAGGGCACACTCAGATTGTCTAAACTTCCGGTAGGCCAGCCCAGAGTTGCCCCTGGTAGCCACCGGCGGCTGACGGGTTGGACCAACACTCAGAGGAGCACTGGCCCGGGGGGGTTTAATAAGATGACCCTCGGGCTCCGGAAACCCAAGGGAAAAAAAGACTAGGTGGCAAATGGTAAAACCAAGGTTGGGCATTGCTGGAAAAGCTTTAATCAAGGCAAACTATCAAGGGGTTCCCATTATAACCCAACCGCGTAAGGAACGCAAAATCCGGGAACATAACACCGATATGACGGAAACTAGGGCGGCAAGAGTGGAACAAAACACTAGGCGAGAGGCCGAGCCTTCCAACCTTTACCAAGTATATAGATGCATTAAGATAACATGGCAATATAATGATATCCCAACAAGTAAATAATGTTCCAACAAGGAACGGTCTCCAATCTTCACCTGCAACTAGCAATGCTATAAGAGGGGCTGAGCAAAGCGGTAACATAGCCAATCAACGGTTTGCTAGGACATGGTGGGTTAGAGGTTTGACTTGGCAATTTGGGAGGCTTGAAAGCAAGTGGTAGGCATCGTAGCATTGGCATAGCAAAAGAGCAAGCAATCTAGCATAGCAAAGATAGTAGTGATTTCGAGGGTATGATCATCTTGCCTGCAAAGTTGTCAGAGTTGACTGGATCCTCGAAAGCAAACTCAACGGGATCCCCGTTAGCGAACTCGTCTCCCGGCTCTACCCAAACAAGACAAACAAGCAAACGGAACACAATCAACCACGTGCAAAGCTCAAACAATATGATGCAAAGATGGTATGCTATGCGGGATGCGATGCGGGATGCATATGCAAGATTTGACAAGGAACACATGACCCTGGCCTCAACTTGGGAATCCAAGTGTACCACTGGAAATATGAGATGAAATCGCTTGAAAACGATATAAAGAACGCCGGAATCGGAGCTACGGTTTGGAAATGGCAAGCGATTTAAATATGGCCACGTTCTGCGATTTACAACAAGTAGCCATCTAAATGCAACAAGATGAACAAGCTAAAGCACCAAAAAATGGCATAAAAATACATGCCAGGGATGCATTCATGATGCTTAACAAAAGTATAGCACTGAGCTATGGCCAATTCATCCATTAACAGGTTCAAACAAGCATGGCAAAAATGCATATGACAAACAGATCTCAGACTTAGTGAAATTAACACTTGTCTGGAATTTCAGATCAGGTAGCTCTCTTTGGAGCAACAAAACTACATGCTACAGGACGTGAACATGGCAAAGTAAAGCATCGCATGGAGATACTCAAAGAGCTTAACAAAAGTCCCTTAGTGACCTTGAGCCAAAAGGGATCAGAAAATACAATTGCAAGCATGTGAACATGGCAAAAACATAATCAGTTCTCAGATTTGTGAAAACTAGAGCATGCTGAAACAGATATCAAGTAGGCATGTTTACGAGCTCGATGCACTCACTATAGAGCAAGTCATGACAAACTAAGCATACATACATCAAGAATACACAAAATGCAAGCTAGACATGGCAAGAACAATAACATAGCATGCACGGACCAACTACAACATCATCGGCAAAATCGCTAACAAGTAGACAATCTGCCTAGATTCACGAAATGACAAAAGTAGAGCTCGATTGACTCAAGCTAGGGTGCTCCATAATTGCAAACAAAGACATGGATGGATAGATCACTACAAGATTAACAAAACCTCCTTACTGATCATCCTTAAAAGAGGCACGGGTCACTCGGAAACAACATGAACATATGGCCATATGAGATAAACAGATCAAGGACTTAGTGGAAATGCTAAGTCCCTGAAATCAGCATTACCAAGTGCCTCAGTTTGCAAGCTTGTGCTAGTCACCACACACATCACAAAAATACATGGGTTGCACCTTTGGAAAGATGGCAAAACCCTTAACAAAACATATGTAGAGCTCATGGGCATATCATGCACACAATAATCATGGCAAAACTGACAAATATCTAAATGGAGCAGCAGATCTGACAATTATCTCAAGTAGCACTCTTCGAACAGAATTTCGGGCATCAAGATGAACTCAAATGAAAATGATGCAATGGAATGAAATGATGTACTCTCTGAGGCGAACATTTTGATATGCTATATGCCAAAAACGGAGCTACGGATGCAAAGTTACGATGCGATGAACATGAGCATATGAACTAGGGTTTCGGGCAAAAAGTCAATCCTCGAGATTTTAGATCTCAGATCTGGCACGTCTCCCGAGGTCGCCGGAGCTGTTCGCTGGAGAAGAAACCGAGGTGGCCGGAGCTCGGGGAGGCGGCGAGGTGGCCGGGGTGGAGCTCGGCTCCGCCGGCGAGGGGCGCGGTGCGGCGATGCGGCGACCGGCGCGGTGCGGCGCGGCGACAGAGTTGGCCGGCGGTGGCCGGGGCGACTCGGCGAGACGGCGACCGGAGCGGCGCGGTCCGGCGATGGCGGTGCGGTGGCCCGGGCGGCCGGAGATGGAGGAGAAGGTCGGCCGGGAGCCGGTGGAGGCGGGATCGGGTGGCGGGCGGCTCGGGCCTCGGGGGCTCTCCCCGGGCCGGAGCGGGCCGGAGCGGGCGCGGGTTGCGGCGCGCCACGTGGCAGGCGGCGGTTGGTGGTGGCGGATCCGGACGCGTCCGGCTCCGTCCGGACATGTCCGGCGGCGGAGATCCGATTTTTAGGGTTAGGGGGGAGAAGATCCGGGAATTGGAAATGGGGTTCTATTTATAGAGGTAGAGGGAGCTAGGAGAGTCCAAATGAGGTGCGGTTTTCGGCCACGCGATCGTGATCGAACACTCTAGATGATGGAGAAGGTTTTGGTGGGTTTTGGGCCAACTTGGAGGGGTGTTGGGCTGCAACACACACGAGGCCTTTTCGGTCCCTCGGTTAACCGTTGGAGTATCAAACGAAGTCCAAATGATACGAAACTTGACAGGCGGTCTACTGGTAGTAAACCAAGGCCCCTTGGCAAGTCTCGGTCCAATCCGGAAATGTTTAATCCCCACACACGAAAGAAAGGTAGAAATGACCACCGGAGGAGAACGAAGCGCCGGAATGCGAAACGGACAACGGGGAAAATGCTCGCATGCATGAGATGAACACGTATGCAAATGCAATGCACATGATGACATGATAAGAGATGCATAACAACGATAACAACACACGGAGACAAAGACCCGAACCCGAGAAAATAAAATAACTTAAGGCCGGAAACGGCAAGAGTTGGAGTACAAATTGGGTAAATCATATCCGGGGTGTTACAAATGGTTCCAAGGTCGATGTGATCGCTGTCGGCACGCTACCTCTACATCTACCTTCGGGGTTAGTCTTAGACCTCAATAATTGTTATTTGGTGCCCACGTTGAGCATGAACATTATATCTGGATCTTGTTTATTGTGAGACGTTATCCATTTAAGTCAGAGAATAATGGTTGTTCTATTTATATGAGTAATATCTTTTATGGTCATGCTCCCTTGATGAATGGTCTATTCTTGTTGAATCTCGATAGTACTGATACACATATTCATAATATTGATTCCAAAAGATGCAAAGTTGATAATGATAGTGCAACATATTTGTGGCACTGCCATTTAGGTCATGTTGGTGTAAAGCGCATGAAGAAACTCCATGCGGATGGACTTTTGGAATGACTTGATTATGAATCATTTGATACTTGCGAACCATGCCTCATGGGCAAGATGACTAAAACTTCGTTCGCCGGAACAATGGTGTGACCTAATGACTTATTGGAAAGAATACATACCGATGTATGTGGTCCGATGAGTGTTGAAGCACACAGCAGGTATCGTTATTTTCTGACCTTCACAGATGATTTGAGTAGGTATGGGTATATCTACTTGATGAAACACAAGTCTGAAACATTTGAGAAGTTCAAAGAATTTCATAGTGAAGTGGAGAATCATCGTAACAAGAAAATAAGGTTACTACAATCTGATAGCGGAGGCAAATATTTGAGTTATGAGTTTGGCCTTCATTTAAAACAATGTGGAATTGTTTCACAACTCATGCCGCCTGGAACACCACAGCGTAATGGTGTGTCTGAACGTCGTAACCATACTTTATTAGATATGGTGTGTTCTATGATGTCTCTTACCGATTTACCACTATCATTTTGGGGTTATGCATTAGACACAACCGCATTCACCTTAAATAGGGCACCGTCTAAATCGGTTGAGATGACACCATATGAACTATGGTTTGGCAAGAAACCTAAGCTGTCATTTCTTAACGTTCAGGGATGCAACGCTTATGTCAAAAGGCTTCAACCTGATAAGCTCGAACCTAAATCGGAGAAGTGCATCTTCATAGGATACCCTAAGGAAACTATTGGGTACACCTTCTACCACAGATCTGAAGGCAAGATCTTTGTTGCTAAGAATGGGTCCTTTCTAGAGAAGGAGTTTCTCTCGAAAGAAGTGAGTAGGAGGAAAGTAGAACTTGATGAGGTAATTGTACCTTCTCTCGAATTGGAGAGTAGCACATCATAAAAAACCGTTCCCATGAAGCCTACACCAACTACAGAGGAAGCAAATGATCATGATCATGAAACTTCAGATCAAGTTACTTCTGAACCTCGTAGGTCGACCAGAGCACAATCCACACCAAAGTGGTACGGTAATCCTGTCGTAGATAGGACCTATGCCTCAACCATAGGTCCTATCTGTTGGGTTTCGTAGTAATTTCAAAAATTTTCCTACGCACACGCAAGATCATGGTGATGCATAGCAATGAGAGGGGAGAGTGTTGTCTACGTACCCACGCAGACCGACTGCGGAAGCGTTGACACAACGTAGAGGAAGTAGTCGTACGTCTTCACGATCCAACCGATCAAGCACCGAAACTACGGCACCTCCGAGTTCGAGAACACGTTCAGCTCGATGACGATCCCCGGACTCCGATCCAGCAAAGTGTCGGGGAAGAGTTCCGTCAGCACGACGGCATGGTGACGATCCTGATGTACTACAGCAGCAGGGCTTCGCCTAAACTCCGCTACAGTATTATCGAGGACTATGGTGGCTGGGGGCGCCGCACACGGCTAAGGAATAGATCACGTGGATCAACTTGTGTGTTCCTGGGGTGCCTCTGCCTCAGTATATAAAGGACCAAAGGGGGGAGGCTGGGCGGCCACATAGGGCGCGCCAAGAGAGTCCTACTCCCTCTGGGAGTAGGATTCCCCCCCCCCCAATCCTAGTTGGAATAGGATTCCTTGAGGGGGGGAAAGAGAGAGAGAGGGGGCCGGCCACCTCTCCTAGTCCAAATAGGACTAGGGGAAGGGGGGAGGCGCACAGCCACCTTGGGCTGCCCCTTTCTCCTTTCCACTAAAGCCCACTAAGGCCCATATAGCTCCCGGGGGGTTCCGGTAACCTCCCGGTACTCCGGTAAAATCCCGATTTCACTCGGAACACTTCCGATATCCAAACATAGGCTTCCAATATATCAATCTTTACGTCTCGACCATTTCGAGACTCCTCGTCATGTCCGTGATCACATCCGAGACTCCGAACAACCTTCGGTACATCAAAATGCATAAACTCATAATATAACTATCATCGTAACCTTAAGCGGGCGGACCCTACGGGTTCGAGAACAATGTAGACATGACCGAGACACGTCTCCGGTCAATAACCAATAGCGGGACCTGGATGCCCATATTGGCTCCTACATATTCTACGAAGATCTTTATCGGTCAGACCGCATAACAACATATGTTGTTCCCTTTGTCATCGGTATGTTACTTGCCTGAGATTCGATCGTCGGTATCCAATACCTAGTTCAATCTCGTTACCGGCAAGTCTCTTTACTCGTTCCGTAATACATCATCTCACAACTAACATATTAGTTGTAATGCTTGCAAGGCTTATGTGATGTGCATTACCGAGAGGGCCCAGAGATACCTCTCCGACAATCGGAGTGACAAATCCTAATCTCGAAATACGCCAACCCAACATGTACCTTTGGAGACACCTGTAGTACTCCTTTATAATCACCCAGTTACGTTGTGATGTTTGGTAGTACCCAAAGTGTTCCTCCGGTATACGGGAGTTGCATAATCTCATAGTTATAGGAACATGTATAAGTCATGAAGAAAGCAATAGCAACATACTAAACGATCGGGTGCTAAGCTAATGGAATGGGTCATGTCAATCAGATCATTCAACTAATGATGTGACCTCGTTAATCAAATAACAACACTTTGTTCATGGTCAGGAAACATAACCATCTTTGATTAACGAGCTAGTCAAGTAGAGGCATACTAGTGACACTAAGTTTGTCTATGTATTCACACATGTATTATGTTTCCGGTTAATACAATTCTAGCATGAATAATAAACATTTATCATGATATAAGGAAATAAATAATAACTTTATTATTGCCTCTAGGGCATATTTCCTTCACTATCATGTATGCTATGTTGTGTACCAGACCTGATCTGTGCCTTGCCATAAAGTTTGGCAGGGAGGTACCAAAGTAATCTAGGAGTGGATCACTGGACAACGGTCAAGAACATCCTGAAGTACCTGAAAAGGACCAAGGATATGTTTCTCGTTTATGGAGGTGATGAAGAGCTCGTCGTAAATGGTTACATCGATGCTAGTTTCGACACTGATCCGGATGACTCTAAGTCACAAACCGGATACATATTTATATTGAATGGTGGAGCTATCAGTTGGTGCAGTTCCAAGTAGAGCGCCGTGGCGGGATCTACGTGTGAAGCAGAGTACATCATGATGTCTACTACACAACCTTCTTCTTGTAGACGTTGTTGGGCCTCCAAGTGCAGAAGTTTGTAGGACAGTAGCAAATTTCCCTCAAGTGGATGACCTAAGGTTTATCAATCCGTGGGAGGCGTAGGATGAAGATGGTTTCTCTCAAACAACCCTGCAACCAAATAACAAAGAGTTTCTTGTGTGCCCAACACACCCAATACAATGGTAAATTGTATAGGTGCACTAGTTCGGCGAAGAGATGGTGATACAAGTGCAATATGGATGATAGATATAGGTTTTTGTAATCTGAAAATATAAAAACAACAAGGTAACTAATGGTAAAAGTGAGCTCAAATGGTATTGCGATGCATTGAAACAAGGCCTAGGGTCCATACTTTCACTAGTGCAAATTCTCTCAACAATAATAACATAATTGGATCATATAACTATCCCTCAACATGCAACAAAGAGTCACTCCAAAGTCATTAATAGTGAGAACAGACGAAGAGATTATGGTAGGGTACGAAACCACCTCAAAGTTATCCTTTCTGATCAATCTATTCAAGAGTCCGCAGTAAAATAACATGAAGCTATTCTTTCCGTTCGATCTATCATAGAGTTCATACTAGAATAACACCTTAAGATACAAATCAACCAAAACCCTAATGTTACCTAGATACTCCAATGTCACCTCAAGTATCCGTGGGTATGATTATACGATATGCATCACACAATCTCAGATTCATCTATTCAACCAACACAAAGAACTTCAAAGAGTGCCCCAAAGTTTCTATCGGAGGGTCAAGACGAAAACGTGTGCCAACCCCTATGCATAAGTTCACGAGGTCATGGAACTCGCAAGTTGATCACCAAAACATACATCAAGTGGATCACATGATATCCCATTGTCACCACAGATAAGCACGTGCAAGACATACATCAAGTGTTCTCAAATCCTTAAAGACTCAATCCGATAAGACAACTTCAAAGGGAAAACTCAATTCATCACAAGAGAGTAGAGGGGGAGAAACATCATAACATCCAACTATAATAGCAAAGCTCGCGATACATCAAGATCGTATCACCTCAAGAACACGAGAGAGAGAGAGAGAGATCAAACACATAGCTACTGGTACATACCCTCAGCCCCGAGGGAAAACTACTCCCTACTCGTCATGGAGAGCACCGAGATGATGAATATGGCCACCGGAGAGGGATTCCCCCTCCGGCAGGGTGCCGGAACGGGTCTAGATTGGTTTTCGGTGGCTATAGAGGCTTCTGGCGGCGGAACTCCCGATCTATTCTGCTCCCTGATGTTTTCAGGGTATATGGACATATATAGGCGAAAGAAGTCGGCCAGGGGAGCCACGAGGGGCCCACGAGGGTGGGGGGCGCGCCCAGGGGTGCAGGCGTGCCTCCCTACCTCGTGGCCACCTCGAAGCTTCCTTGACTTCAACTCCAAGTCTCCTGGATCACGTTCGTTCCAAAAATCACACTCCCGAAGGTTTCATTCCGTTTGGACTCCGTTTGATATTCCTTTTCTGTGAAACACTGAAATAAGGGAAAAACAGAAACTGGCACTGGGCTCTGGGTTAATAGGTTAGTCCCAAAAATAATATAAAAGTGTTTAATAAAGCCCATAAACATCCAAAACAGATAATATAATAGCATGGAATAATAAAAAATTATAGATACGTTGGAGACGTATCACATCGCTGCTTCGGAAGCAGTGCATGAAGGAGTCTGGATGAAGGATTTCATATTGGCATCCAGGTTCCGCTATTGGTTATTGACCGGAGAGGTGTCTCGGTTATGTCTACATAGTTCTCGAACCCATAGGGTCCGCATGCTTAACGTTTGTTGACGATATAGTGTTATATGAGTTATATGATTTGGTGACCAGATGTTGTTCAGAGTCCCGGATGAGATCATGGGCATGATGATGAACTACAAAATGGTTTGGAGGTAAAGATTGATATACATGATGATGATATTCGGACAACAGAAGAGTTTCGGAGTGCACCGGGTAGTTATCGGATCACCGGAAGGGGTTCCGGGCACCCCCGGGAAGTCACGGAAGTCATGAAAATTTACGAAGAGTTATTTTGGAATAAAAAATATTGGACGAAGAAAACACCAGAGGGGACCCACCAGGTGGCCACAAGGGTGGGGGGCCCTACCCTCATGGGCGTGCCTCCTTGGCTTGTGGCCCCCCTGGTAGGCCTCTGGTGCCCCTCTTCTGCTATATGATGTCTTTTGACCTAGAAACAAAATCAGAAGAGAGCTTTCGGGATGAAGCGCCGCCGTCTTGAGGCGGAACTTGGGCAGAACCAATCTAGGGCTTCGACAGAGCTGTTCTGCTGGGGAAACTTCCCTCCCGGAGAGATAAATCAAAGCCATCGTCATCACCAATGATCCTCTCATCGAGAGGGGGTCAATCTCCATCAACATCTTCACTAACACCATCACCTCTCAAGCCCTAGTTCATCTCTTGTATCCGATCTTTGTCTCAAAACCTCATATTGGTACCTGTGAGTTGCTAGTAGTGTTGATTACTCCTTGTGGTTGATGCTAGTTGGTTTATTCGATGGAAGATCATATGTTCAGATCCTTAATGATAATTAATACCCCTCTGATTATGAACATGAATATGCTTTGTGAGTAGTTACGTTTGTTCGTGAGGACATGGGATAAGTTTTGTTATAAGTAATCATGTGAATTTGGTATTCGTTCGATATTTTGATGAGATGTATGTTGTCTTTCCTCTAGTGGTGTTATGTGAACGTCGACTACATGACACTTCACCATGATTTGGGCCTAGGGGAAGGCATTGAGAAGTAATAAGTAGATGATGGGTGATACGTCCATTTTGCATCATGCTTTCATATCGATATTTATTGCATTATGGGCTGCTATTACACATTATGGTACAATACTTATGCCTTTTCTCTCTTATTTTACAAGGTTTACATGAAGACGGAGAATGCCAACAGCTGGAATTCTGGACTGGAAAAGGAGTAAATATTAGAGACCTATTCTGCACAACTCCAAAAGTCCTGAAACTTCATAGAGAATTATTTTGGAATATATACAAAATATTGGGCAAAGAAAGCACCAGAGGGGGGCCACCTGCCATACACAAGGGTGGGGGGCGCACCCTACCCCTTGGGCGCGCCCCCTGCCTTGTGGGCCACCTGGCAGGCCCCCGATGCCCATCTTCTGCTATATGATGTGTTTTGACATGAAAAAAATCAGAAGGAAGCTTTTAGGATGAAGCGCCGCCGTCTCGAGGCGGAACCTGGGCAGAACCAATCTAGGGCTCCGGCGGAGCTGTTCTGTCGGGGAAACTTCCCTCCGGGAGGGGGAAATCAAAGCCATCATCATCACCAACGATCCTCTCATCGAGAGGGGGGCAATCTCCATCAACATCTTCACCAACACCATCTTCTCTCAAATCCTAGTTCATATCTTGTATCCGATCTTTGTCTCAAAACCTCAGGTTGGTACCAGTGGGTTGCTAGTAGTGTTGATTACTCCTTGTAGTGTTGGGGAATGTAGGATGCAATTTCAAAAAATTCCTACGATCACGCAAGATCTATCTAGGAGATGCATAGCAACAAGAGAGGGAGAGTGTGTCCACGTACCCTCGTAGACCGAAGGCGGAAGATTTATGTTAACGCGGTTGATGTAGTCGAACGTCTTCATGATCCAACCGATCCAATTACCGAACTTATGGCACCTCCGTGTTTAGCACACATTCAGCTTGATGACGTCCCTCGAACTCTTGATCCAGTAGAGGGTCGAGGGAGAGTTCCGTAAGCGCGATGGCGTGGTGATGGTGATGTGATCCGCGCAGGGCTTCGCCTAAGCACTACGACAATATGACCGGAGGAGTAAACTGTGGAGGGGGGCACTGGACACGGCTAAGAGAAATCTTGGTGGGCCGGCCACCTCCTCCTTCCTTCCAACGGAGAGGGGAAAGGGGAAAGGAGGGAGAAGGAGAAGGAAAGAGGGGGCCCGCACCCCTCCCCTTGTCCAATTCGGATGGGCAAGGGGGGGGGGTGCAACCTCCCGTGGCCTGCCTCCTCTCCTCCACTATGGCCCATTAGGCCCATTAACTTTCCCAGGGGGTTCCGGTAACCTCCCGGTACTCCGAAAAATCCCCGAACCTTATCGGAAACATTCCGGTGTCCGTATATGACCTTCCAATATATCAATATTTACCTCTCCACCATTTCGAGATTCCTTGTCATGTCTGTGATCTCATCCGGGACTCCGAACAAACTTTGGTCACCAAAACACATAAGTCATAATACAAATCATCACCGAAAGTTAAGCGTGCGGACCCTATGCGTTCGTGAACTATGTATACATGACCGAGACATATCTCCGGTCAATAACCAATAGCAGAACTTGGATCCTCATATTGGCTCCTACATATTCTATCAAGATCTTTATCGGTCAAACCGCATAACAACATATGTTATTCCCTTTGTCATCGATATGTTACTTGCCCGAGATTCGATCATCGGTATCCTCAGACCTAGTTCAATCTCGTTACCGGCAAGTCTCTTTACTCGTTTCGTAATGCATCATCCTACAACTAACTCATTAGTCACATTGCTTGCAAGGCTTATAGTGATGTACATTACCGAGAGGGCCCAGAGATACTTTCTCTGATACTCGGAGTGACAAATCCTAATCTCGATCTATGCCAACTCAACAAACACCTTCAGAGACACCTGTAGAGCATCTTTATAATCACCCAGTTACGTTGTGACATTTGATAGCACACAAGGTGTTCCTCCGGTATTCGGGAGTTGCATAATCTCATAGTCAGAGGACTATGTATAAGTCATGAAGTAAGCAATAGCAATAAAACTAAACGATCATTATGCTAAGCTAACGGATGGGTCTTGTGCATCGCTTCATTCTCTAATGATGTGATCCTGTTTATCAAATGACAACACATGTCTATGGTTAGGAAACTTAACCATCTTTGATTAACGAGCTAGTCAAGTAGAGGCATACTAGGGACACTCTGTTTTGTCTATGTATTTACACATGCACTAAGTTTCCTGTTAATACAATTCTAGCATGAATAATAAACATTTATCATGATATAAGGAAATATAAATAACAATTTTATTATTGCCTCTAGGGCATATTTCCTTCAGTCTCCCACTTGCACTAGAGTCAGTAATCTAGTTCACATCGCCATGTGATTTAACACCAATAGTTCACATCACCATGTAGTTAACACCCATAGTTCACATCGCTATGTGACCAACACCCAAAGGGTTTACTAGAGTCAGTAATGTAGTTCATATCGCCATGTGATTAACACCCAAAGAGTACTAAGGCATGATCATGTTTTGCTTGTGAGAAAGGTTTAGTCAACGGGTATGCCACATTCAGATTTGTATGATTTTGCAAATTTCTATGTCTACAATGCTCTGCACAGAGATACTCTAGCTAATTGCTCCCACTTTCAATATGTATCCAGATCAAGACTCAGAGTCATCTGGATTAGTGTTAAAGCTTGCATCGATGTAAATCTTTACGACGAACTCTTTATCACCTCCATAACTGAGAAATATTTCCTTAGTCCTCTTAGGTAACTAAGGATAACTTTGATCGCTGTCCAGTGATCCACTCCTGGATCACTATCATACCCCCTTGCCAAACTCATGGTAAGGTACATAATAGGTCTGGTATTTTATAGAACCTATGGCTGAGGCATAGGGAATGACTTTCATTCTCTCTCTATATTCTGCCGTGGTCGGGTTTTGAGTCTTACTCAACTTCACACCTTGTAACACAGGTAAGAACCCTTTCTTTGACTGATCCATTTTGAACTCCTTCAAATCTTTTCAAGGTATGTGCTTTGTGAAAGTCATATCAAGCGCCTTGATCTATCTCTATAGATCTTGATGCTCAATATATAAGCAGCTTCACTGAGGTCTTTTATTGAAAAAATCTAATTCAATTATCCTTTTATGCTATCCAGAAATTCTATATCATTCTCGATCAACAATATGTCATCCACATATAATATCAGAAATGCTACAGAGCTCCCACTCACTTTCTTGTAAATACAGGCTTCTCTGAAAGTCTGTATGAAACCATATGCTTTTATCACCTTAACAAAGTATATATATTCCAACTCTGAGATGCTTGCACCAGTCTATAGATGGATCGATGGAGTTTGCACACTTTGTTAGCACCTTTAGGATCGAAAAAACCTTTTGGTTGCATCATATACAACTCTTCTTTAAGAAATCCATTAAGGAATGCATTTTTGACATCCATTTGCCAGATTTCATAAAATGCGGCAATTGCTAACATGATTCGAACAGACTTAAGCATCACTACGAGTGAGAAAATCTCATTGTAGTCAACACATTGAACTTGTCGAAAAACCTTTTTGCGACAAGTCAAGCTTTGTAGATAGTAACACTACCATCAACGTCCGTCTTCCTCTTGAAGATCCATTTATTCTCTATGGCTTGCCGATCATCGGGCAAGTCAACCAAGGTCCACACTTTGTTCTCATACATGGATCCCATCTCAGATTTCATGGCCTGAAGCCATTTCATGGAATCTGGGCTCATCATCGCTTCCTCATAGTTCGTAGGTTCTTCATGGTCTAGTAACATGAATTCCAAAATAGGATTACCGTACCACTCTGGTGCGGAACGTACTATGGTTGTCCTACGAGGTTCGGTAGTAACTTGATCTGAAGTTTCATGATCATCATCATTAACTTCCTCACTAATTGGTGTAGGAATCACTGGAAGAGATTTATGTGATGAACTACTTTCCAATTCGGGAGAATGTACAATTACCTCATCAAGTTCTACTTTCCTCCCACTCACTTCTTTCAAGAGAAACTCCTTCTCTAGAAAGGATCCAACGAATATCTTGCCTTCGGATCTGTGATAGAAGGTGTACCCAACTGTTTCCGTTGGGTATCCTATGAAGACACATTTCTCCGATTTGGGTTCGATCTTATCAGGTTGAAGCCTTTTCACATAAGCATCGCAGCCCCAAACTTTAAGAAACGACAACTTAGGTTTTTGCCAAACGGTGTCGTCTCAACAGATTTAGATGGTGCCCTATTTAACGTGAATGCATCTGTCTCTAATGCATAACCCCAAAACGATAGTGGCAAATTAGTAAGAGACATCATAGATCGCACCATATCTAATAAAGTACACTTACGACGTTCGGACACACCATTACGCTGTGGTGTTCCAGGTGGTGTGAGTTGTGAAACTATTCCACATTGTTTTAAATGAAGGCCAAACTCGTAACTCAAATATTTGCCTCCGTGATCAGATCGTAGAAACCTTATTTTCTTGTTACGATGATTCTCAACTTCACTCTAAAATTCTTTGAACTTTTAAATGTTTCAGACTTGTGTTTCATTAAGTAGATATACCCATATCTGCTCAAATCATCTATGAAGGTCAGAAAATAATGATACCCGCCGCGAGCCTCAACACTCATCGGACCGCATACATCGGTATGTATTATTTCCAGTAAGTCAGTGGCTCACTCCATTGTTCCGGAGAATGGAGTCTTAGTCATCTTGCCCATGAAGCATGTTTCGCAAGCATCAAATGATTCCAAAAGTCCATCCGCATGGAGTTTCTTCATGCGCTTTACACCAATATGACCTAAACGACAACGCCACTAGTATATATGTTGCACTATCATTATCAACTTTGCATGCTTTGGCATCAATATTATGAATATGTGAATCACTACGATCGAGATTCAATAAACCATTCACCTTGGGTGTATGACCACAGAAGGTTTTATTCATGTAAACATAATAACAATTATTCTTTGGCTTAAATGAATAACCGTATTGCAATAAACATGATCCAATCATATTCATGCTCAACGCAAACACCAAATAACATTTATTTTAGGTTCAACACTAATCCCGAAGGTAAAAGGAGTGTGCGATGGTGATCTTATCAACCTTGGAATCATTTCCAACACACATCGTCACCTTGCCCTTAACTAGTCTCTGTTCATTTTGCAACTCCTGTTTCGAGTTACTAATCTTAGAAACTGAACCTGTATCAAATACCCTGGGGTTACTATGAACACTAGTAAACTACACATCAATAATATGTATATCAAATATACTTTTGTTCACTTTTCCATCCTTCTTATCCGCCAAGTATTTAGGGTAGTTCTGCTTCCAGTGACCATTCCCTTTGCAGTAGAAGCACTCAGTTTCAGGCTTAGGTCTAGCTTTGGGCTTCTTCACGGGAGTGGCAACCTGCTTGCCATTCTTCTTGAAGTTCCCTTTCTTTCCCTTGCCCTTTTACTTTAAACTAGTGGTCTTGTTAACCATCAACACTTGATGCTTTTTCTTGATTTCTACGTTCGCTAATTTCAGCATTTGCGAAGAGCATGGGAATCGTTTTCATCATCCCTCGCATATTATAGTTCATCACGAAGTTCTAATAACTTGGTGATAGTGACTAGAGAACTCTGTCAATCACTTTCTTATATGGAAGATTAACTCCCACTTGATTCAAGCAATTGTAGTACCCAGACATTCTTAGCATATGCTCACTAGCTGAGCTATTCTCCTCCATCTTGCAGGCAAAGTAATTTGTCAGAGGTCTCATACGTCTTAACACGGGCATGAGTCTGAAATACCATTTTCAACTCTTGGAACATCTCATATACTCCATATCGTTCAAAACATTTTTGAAGTCCCGGTTCTAAGCCGTAAAGCATGGTGCACTAGACTATCAAGTAGTCATCGTACTAAGTTTGTCAAACGTTCATAACGTCTGCATCTGCTCCTGCAATAGTTCTGTCACCTAGTGGTGCATCAAGGACATAATTCTTCTGTGAAGCGATGAGGATAATCCTCAGATCACGGACCTAGTACGCATCATTTCTACTATCATCTTTCAACTTAGTTTTCTCCAGGAACAAATCATAAATAAAACGGGGAAGCTATATGCGAGCAATTGATCTACAACATAGATATGCAAATACTATCAGGACTAAGTTCATGATAAATTTAAGTTCAATTAATCATATTACCTAAGAACTCCCACTTAGATAGACATCCCGCGAGTCATCTAAATGATCACGTGATCCATATCAATTAAACCATGCCTGATCATCACGTGAGACCATCTCTATGTTGATCATATCTACTATATGATTCACGTTTGACCTTTCGGTCTCAATGTTCCGAGGCCATGCACTGGTGCGCGTCGGTCCTAAACAAACGGTTTTAACCCCTTTCCGCGACGGCATTTGGAACCGTCGGCAAGTGAGTGTGGGCGATAGGGGGTTCCTTCCCACACGACCCAAAAACCGTCGGGGATATGCCATCCTCGCACGCATGCTTGGCAAAATGAGAACGTGTGCGACCGGCAAGGGCTCAAATACGGAAATACGTACAATATAGCTAAAAAATACAATTATACGGCAAAATTGTTTCCGGTCGCAAGTACATCCCACACAGTCAGTCCCTGCTAAACGTTTCTTTCGTATGTACATCCCACACAGTCGCTCTAAGGAAAACGTTTCCGTTCACAGGTACATCACACACAATTTTTCCTGTTAAATCGTTTGCGTTATTGAATGTATCACACATGGTCCGTAGAAGAAACTGTGTGGCAAAGGTTGTCCATCACACACACTTTTTATGTTGTAAACGTTTGTGCAAGGTGGCCTAACGCAAACAGTTTTCAAGAGAAAGCCGTGTGTGTAGTGGAGATTGATCGCACACGTAGTGGATCCTAGAAACGTTTCTGATCTCCACGTATATCACACACGTTTCGCTTTCACAAACTGTGTGCAGTGTAATCCCTAATTAATCCATAATTAATCCAATTAATCCCTAATTTAAAAATCACATGTTTTGAATTTGAAAGTAGGCAATCACTTATTTCATATCCAACCATGTTTATTACAAATATACGTTCAACCATGAATCCATAATTCGATGCACATGTACATATACTGAAGAACTACAGAAGCACCAAGTAAAGAATGATGAACCATAGTTGTACTAAAGGCTGTAAAGAGAGAGGCGAAAGACATTCTGGTTGCTGGAGAAGGTGAAGCGGAATGCCCATATTGTGCCCTCCTCCATGCGTAAGGCGCGCACGAATCTAGGCCAACCACTTGTGATGGCTGCCCGTCCATCCTTCACTGTCTTCATTAGGACTTCCCGATGCTCATTGTAGTCTGGATGAAATACTTTAACCTTCATTGCGTGTCCACCAATCATGTACTTTGCGAGGTCATCTTGAGTGAACTGCTTCGGGAACCACTGGGAACGAAAAAGATTCATACATTGTTGTCTAACAACTCATTATGGGCAGTAAAAAGAGAAGGCTACAGAGTTTGTAGTTACCATCCCACAACTCACTGTTGTGTTGGATAGAGCATAAACAAATAGTTTGCTTGCCACCATTCGTATATTTTTGCTAATAATTCTTATCAGTTTCCTCACTTGATGCTTGTTCATCAATATCTCATTACCCCATACGCAAAAAGGGTCGATGCGTGGATCATTGCCAAGGGCATATGTACCTACAAGCAACAAGTCAATAATAGAATCTAACTAGTGTCCAGGCCTGGATCTATACGCACTACATTATGGAACGACGGGGGAGTACAAGCCGAGGGATAAAGCTAACCTCGGCGGAAAATAGTGGCCACTCCCGTTGTTGTCCTGCATAAGTAGTGGAAAGCATGATAAGTACAACAATCTTAACATCAAACAAATATAGCAAAGGTAAACAACATCATCTCCAAATGATAGCTTGAATGTGTTGGTTTCAGCATGCTGTTAAAGCAGATATAAAATGGAAGGCAATGTTACCGACAGCAGGCTTAACATCCATCAAATATTGCAGTTTAAACTGGTATTGTTGAAATGAATAGAATGTAGGTAACGCTTAAACATCACACTGGATAAATGTGTACAACTGAAATAAAGCGCATGTGTTAACTACACCAGGAATAACTGGAACCAAATATAGCCGTTCAAACTGGTATTGATGTAGTCGAGCGGCACAGTTCCGACTTGCACATAATGAACACCACATTGTGAATGACTAAAATAAACAAGGCATAAATGACCAGTATAACAACCAAATATAGCCATTGAAAACTGGACAAAGTCTCACTGCAACCAACCTAACAAGCAATACAGATAAATAGGGCATATGCTTGAAAACTGGACAAATGCTCACTGCAACCAACCTAACAAGCAGATAAATATAAACAAGGCATCTGGTTAATAACTGGACAAATGCTAAAAAAGCAACCTAACAACCAAATACAGATAAATAAGGCATCTGCTTGATAACTGGACAAATGCTAAAAAAAGCAACATAACAACCAATACAGATAAACAAGGCATCTGCTTGATTACTGGACAAATGCTAAAAAAAGCAACCTAACAACCAAATACAGATAAACAAGGCATCTCCTTGATAACTGGACAAATACTCACTGCAACCAAACTAAGAACCAAATACAGATAAACAAGGCATCTGCTCGATAACTGAAAAATGCTCACTCCAACCAACCTAACAACCAAATACAGATAAACAAGGCATCTACTCACTATAAACAACAAAATATAGCCATTCGTGAAACTAAAGTGGACAATTCATACTTAAACATCACATAGACCTATTGAACAATACATTTTTGCATAACTGAAATAATTAAACATGACACAGTTAAAGCACCACACGGCAATTGCTACTACAACAAAGGATACGGGTTGGCAAGCTATAAAAGGTAAGATTTGCTGATAGAATGTTGCCTCACATTTCATGGACGGGATCCTTCCAGTTGGAAGAGCACAAACCCATGGTGCACTCTCTAATGTCACAGATGGGCTGTTTCACCTTGGAAGAACCTTCGTGGGCGCCCTCCTCGAGGTTGTGGTTGTGGTCGATGAGATCTGACTTGGCAATTGAGGATTCCCAGCCGCCGCCGTAGAATGTGTCCTTTAGAAGTGACAAAATGGGCTCGATGGCGTATAAAGCTTGCAAATCCTTGACCGCTTGGCGGAGGAGATCAGCGGTAGGGTCGTCGAAGAGATCGACGACGGTTGAACCAGAGGGGTTGGGGATGGACCACTTAACCTATGACATGGCCCGCGTGAAGCCGTCGGTATGGACGAGCTTGATGTCATAGCCAACTTTCCCGAGATACAGTAATACGCTAGCCCACTGAGATGAAGCCTTCGGAATGGCAACGTAGTCAACGTCTTCGCCGGCTTCCGCAGTGACGTGTTGCTCTGGGATCGACATGTCAGGGCGAACGGCGGCCACCTCGCCAACGTCTGCCAGAGAGGCCATTATAAACCTCTTCTTGGCGAAACGCTCGTCGGGCTCCCCGGGATACGTGGTCGAGCTTAGGCTGCGACATTCTGGAGCAGGGGATGTGGATCTGGCGGGGAGGGACACCGCAGGCCTCATCTAAAAACTCAGGGGAGTGGGGCAACAGTATGGGAATCACTGGGTAATCTAAACTTTATTATCTATGCTAGGAGGAACGGGCATACCGGAAGGGGTTGGCGACGGCGCCAGCGAGCTAGGGTTCGAGGGGAGGAGGGGGCGGGTGGGGGATTGTGGAGGGGGGGGGTGGTGTTTGAGTATACACCGCGGCTACTGAATTTTTTTAGTAATGGTGGGTGGAGATGGTGCTGGACGAGGGAGGGCGACGGTTCAAATTCCTCGGCTACTTGATACGTCCATTTTGCATCATGCTTTTATATCGATATTTATTGCATTATGGGCTGTTATTACACATTATGTCACAGTACTTATGCCTATTCTCTCTTATTTTACAAGGTTTACATAAAGAGGGAGAATGCCGACAGCTAGGATTCTGGGCTAGAAAAGGAGCAAATATTAGAGACCTATTCTGCACAGCTCCAAAAGTCCTGAAACTTCACGGAAGACATTTTCAGAATATATAAAAAATACTCAGCGGAAGAAATTCACCAGGGGGCCACACACTGCCCACGAGGGTGGGGGCGCGCCCCCTACCTCGTGGGCCCCCTGGTGGCCCTCCGGTGGCCATCTTCTGCTATATGAAGTCTCTCGATGGAAAAAAAATCATAAGCCATCTTCTCAGACGAAACTCCGCCACCACGAGGCGGAACCTTGGCGGAACCAATCTAGGGCTCTGGCGGAGCTGTTTGCCGGGGAAACTTCCCTCCGGGAGGGGGAAATCATCGCCATCGTCATCACCAACGCTCCTCCCATCGAGAGAGGGCAATCTCCATGAACATCTTCATCAGCACCATCTCCTCTCAAAACCCTAATTCATCTCTTGTATCCAATTCTTGTCTCCAAGTCCGGGATTGGTGCTAGTAGGTTGCTAGTAGTGTTAATTACTCCTTGTAGTTGATGCTAGTTGGTTTAATTGGTGGAAGATCATATGTTCAGATCCTATATGCATATTAATACCCCTCTGATTATGAACATGTTTATGCTTTGTGAGTAGTTACTTTTGTTCCTCAGGACATGGGAGAAGTCTTGCTATTAGTAGTCATGTGAATTTGGTATTCGTTCGATATTTTGATGAGATGTATGTTGTCTCTCCACTAGTGGTGTTATGTGAACGTCGACTACATGAAACTTCACCATTGTTTGGGCCTAGAGGAAGGCATTGGGGAGTAATAAGTAGATGATGGGTTGCTAGAGTGACAGAAGCTTAAACCCTAGTTTATGCGTTGCTTCGTAAGGGGTTGATTTGGATCCATATGCTTCATGCTATGATTAGGTTTACCTTAATACTTTTGTTGTAGTTGCGGATGCTTGCAATAGAGGTTAATCATAAGTAGGATTCTTGTCCAAGTAAGGGCAGTACCCAAGCACCGGTCCACCCACATACAAAATTATCAAAGTACCGAACGCGAATCATATGAGCGTGATGAAAACTAGCTTGACGATATTCCCATGTGTCCTCGGGAGCGCTTTTCTCTATATAAGAGTTTGTCCAGGCTTGTCCTTTGCTACAAAAAGGATTGGGCCACCTTGCTACACCTTATTTACGTTTGTTACTTGTTGCTCGTTACAAATTATCTTATCACAAAACTATCTGTTACCACTTATTTCAGTACTTGCAGAGAATACCTTGCTTGAAACCGCTTATCATTTCCTTCTGCTCCTCGTTGGGTTCGACACTCTTACTTATCGGAAGGACTACGATAGATCCCCTATACTTGTGGGTCATCAAGACTCTTTTCTGGCGCCGTTGCCGGGGAGTGAAGCGCCTTTGGTAGGTGGAATTTGGTAAGGAAAAATTTATATAGTGTGCTGAAATTTACTGTCACTTGTTACTATGGAAAGTAATCCTCTGAGGGGCTTGTTCGGGGTATCTTCACCCCGACCAGTAGAGCAAAGAGTTGCTCCTCCACCTACTGAACCTACTGAAAATGAAAATGTCTTCTTTGAAATTCCTTCGGGTATGATAGAAAAACTGCTAGCTAATCCTTTTTTAGGAGATGGAACAAAACATCCTGATGAGCATCTAATATATGTGGATGAAGTTTGTGGATTATTTAAGCTTGCAGGTGTACCCGGAGATGTTGTTAAGAAGAATGTCTTCCATTTATCTTTGAAGGGAGATGCATCGACATGGTATAGGCTATGTGATGATATGGGGTCTTGGAATTACAAACGATTGAAATTGGAATTTCATCAGAAGTTTTATCCTATGCATCTTGTTCATCGTGATCGCAATTACATATATAATTTTTGGCCTTGCGAAGGAGAAAGCATCGCTCAAGCTTGGGGGAGGCTTAAATCAATGTTATATTCATGCCCCAATCATGAGCTCTCAAGAGAAATGATTATTCAAAAATTTTATGCTCGGCTTTATGATAGCAATCGCACCATGCTTGATACTTGTGCTGGCTCTTTTATGATGCAGACTATTGAATTCAAATGGGATTTATTGGAAAGAATTAAACGCAACTATGAAGATTGGGACCTCGACAAAGGTAAGGAGTTAGGTATGACACCTAGTTTTGATTGTGTTAAATCTTTTATGGATACCGATGTTTTCCGTAAATTTAGCAATAAATATGGAATTGACTCTGAGATAGTAGCTTCTTTCTGTGAATCTTTTGCCACTTATGTTGATCTCCCCAAGGAGAAGTGGTTTAAATATCATCCTCCCATAGAAGTAAAAGTAGCTGCACCTATTAAAGTTGAAGAAAATATTGTCACTTATAATGATCCTATTGTTCCTACTGCATATGTTGAGAAACCACCTTTCCCTGTTATGATAAAGGATCATGCTAAAGCTTCAACTATGGTTCGTAAAAGAAATATTAAAACATATACACCTCCCGAGCAAGTTAAAGTTGAACCTAATATTGCTATTGTTAAAGATCTCTTGTCTGATAATATTGATGGACATGTTATTTATTTCTGTGATGAAACTGTTACAATTGCTAAACCCTGTGCTAAAGATAAACCTAGACCTGTCGTAGGCATGCCTGTTATTTCTGTTAAAATAGGAGATCATTGTTATCATGGCTTATGTGATATGGGTGCTAGTGCTAGCGCAATACCTCATTCCTTATACAAAGAAATTATGCATGATATTGCACCTGCTGAAATAGAAGATATTAATGTCACAATTAAACTTGCCAATAGAGATACTATTTCACCAATGTGGATTGTTAGAGATGTTGAAGTCTTGTGTGGGAAAACTAAATATCCTGCTGATTTTCTTGTTCTTGGTTCCCCACAAGATAGATTTTGTCCCATTGTATTTGGTAGACCCTTCTTAAACACAGTTAATGCTATCATAGATTGCAAAAGGGATGTTGTTACTATCGGTTTAGATGATATAACTCATGAATTTAATTTCTCTAAATTTAGTAGACAACACCATGAAGAAGAATTACCTAGCAAGGATGAAATTATTGGTCTTGCTTCTATTGCCGTACCTCCTAGTGATCCTTTAGAACATTATTTGCTAGACCATGATAATGATATGTTTATGAATGAAATAAGGGAAATAGATGAAGTATTCTTTAAACATGAACCTATTCTGAAAAACAATTTACCTGTTGAAATCTTAGGGGATCCTCCTCCACCCAAGGGTGATCCCGTGTTGGAGCTTAAACCGTTGCCTGATACTCTTAAATATGCTTATCTTGATGAGAAAAATATATATCCTATTATTATTAGTGCTAACCTTTCAGAGCATGAGGAAGAGAGATTATTGAAAACTCTGAAGAAGCACTGTGCTGCTATTGGGTATACTCTTGATGATCTTAAGGGCATTAGTCCCACTCTATGCCAACATAAAATTAATTTGGAAGAAGATGCTAAACCAGTTCGTGATCATCAACGCCGGCTGAATCCTAAAATGAAAGAAGTGGTAAGAAAGGAAATACTAAAGCTCCTTGTGGCAGGTATAATCTATCCCGTTACTGATAGTCAGTGGGTAAGTCCTGTCCATTGTGTCCCTAAGAAGGGAGGTATTACTGTTGTTCCTAATGATAAAGATGAATTGATTCCTCAAAGAATTATTACAGGTTATAGGATGGTAATTGATTTCCGCAAATTAAATAAGGCAACTAAAAAGGATCATTACCCCTTACCTTTTATCAATCAAATGCTAGAAAGATTATCCAAACATACACATTTTTGCTTTCTAGATGGTTATTCTGGTTTCTCTCAAATACCTGTGTCAGCCAAAGATCAATCAAAGACTACTTTTACATGCCCTTTTGGTACTTTTGCTTATAGACGTATGCCTTTTGGTTTATGTAATGCACCTGCTACCTTTCAAAGATGCATGATGTCTATATTCTCTGACTTTTGTGAAAAGATTTGTGAGGTTTTCATGGACGATTTCTCCGTCTATGGATCTTCTTTTGATGATTGCTTGAGCAACCTTGATCGAGTTTTGCAGAGATGTGAAGAAACTAATCTTGTCTTGAATTGGGAAAAGTGCCACTTTATGGTTAATGAAGGTATTGTCTTGGGGCACGAAGTTTCTGAAAGAGGTATTGAAGTTGATAAAGCCAAGGTTGATGCTATTGAAAAGATGTCATGTCCCAAGGACATCAAAGGTATAAGAAGTTTCCTTGGTCATGCCAGATTTTATAGGAGGATCATTAAGGACTTCTCAAAAATTTCTCGGCCTCTGACTAATTTATTACAAAAAGAAATACCATTTGTTTTTGATGGTGATTGTGTAGAAGCATTTGAAATTCTTAAGAAAGCATTGATCTCTGCACCTATTGTCCAGTCACCTGATTGGAATTTACCCTTTGAAATTATGTGTGATGCTAGTGATTATGCTGTAGGTGTTGTTCTAGGGCAAAGAGTTGATAAGAAATTAAATGTTATTCAATATGCTAGTAAAACCCTAGACAATGCTCAAAGAAATTATGCTACTACTGAAAAAGAATTCTTAGCAGTTGAATTTGCTTGTGATAAGTTCAGACCTTGTATTGTTGATTCTAAAGTAACTATTCACATTGATCATGCTGCTATTAAATATCTCATGGACAAGAAAGATGCTAAACCTAGACTTATTAGATGGGTTCTCTTGCTACAAGAATTTGACTTACATATTGTTGATAGAAAGGGAGCTCAGAACCCCGTTGCAGACAACTTGTCTAGGTTAGAAAATGTGCTTGATGACCCACTTCCTATTGATGATAGCTTTCCTGATGAGCAATTAAATGTCATAAATGCTTCTCATACTGCTCCATGGTATGCTGATATGCTAATTACATTGTTGCTAAGTTTATACCACCTAGTTTCACATACCAGCAAAAGAAAAGTTCTTCTATGATTTGAGGCATTACTTTTGGGATGATCCACATCTTTATAAAGAAGGAGTAGATGGTGTTATTAGACGTTGTGTACTTGAGCATGAACAGGAATAGATCCTAAGCAAGTGTCACTCCGAAGCTTATGGAGGACACCATGCTGGAGATAGAACTACACATAAGGTATTGCAATCTGGTTTTTATTTG